>NC_073744.1:26928949-27200480 GCF_029784135.1 Toxorhynchites rutilus septentrionalis
TTTCTCAATAATGGCAACCACCTTTAGGTCCATCTGTAGGGAACATACTTTTCGATTTGTTCCGCTTCCAACCTTCCGATCCACAGTTAAGCGCTGGTCAAACGATTTGCACAAACTAAACACGACACGACATGTCTTCGACATGTTTAGCTTTCTGGCGAGATCGCGTACAGACAGTGTTGGATTTTGCTGCCGTTCGCGCAAAATGCGTTTGCGTACTTCGACGCCATTTTATCAAACTGAAGAAGAATGTAAACATGTTGGATATCGAAATAAAGAGGAGAGGAATGAAATATTTAATAAACTACACTGAAAGAAAAGTGTCCGAAATTTAACGTGGACAGGCTTTCTGTCGAAAACTGCGGACGTGTCCTAGATACAACCCATCACAATTTTTTCATCATCAATACGTACATAATGGAAAATTTCATACAAAGACCAAACTTCAAATGTATCAATCCCCGGAAACCCAGACCAAATTCCATCGGGTTAAAATTGTACTTAAGAACTGCCAATTCAAATTTCATCTTTTGAAAACCATTCCGTTCCTGAAACATTTGCAAATCGCCAACTCTACTGTCAGATTCTAAACCTTCCCTTCCCTAAGTTACATTCAGACTAGTGGAATACTCCGAATATTTTCATATCGATACATTGACACCAACATTTCCCAAACGGTTCCCAAAGATTTGCCGTCTAGTTAGTACCTTCCATAACTATGCAAAAAACCGACCGAGACACGTTGTGTTTTTTAAATGGTCCCTCCAACCGTATTTGATGAAATCAAAACTCGAAATGCAATGGCACTGCATGCATGTGGCTTTTTTTCGTGAGGAAGAGAAAACACAAACATAAAAGCAAACGAGTTGACGAAACTTTTCCAATTGTTTCGAGCAATCGTACTTTTTTTTTTCTCACGATAAATGGGACCGGAAAAAGCACAAAAAGTCACGGAACGAAACACTTGGGTAGATTTCGGGAAAACTTATTAGGAAAATAAACAGAAAATTAGAATTAGGCTTTCGATTCGTCGGCATGGGAAAGCTCAAAGGATGTGGGGGTGATGTGAAGAAAACAAAAAATAACCTGCCGGTTATTTAATTGGACAATTTAGCGATAACGTGAGAGCGGCTACTAAGTTTCTGTAGGGGGGGGGGGGGGTTTGCAGCACGAACAAACAAGCAAAATGTAAAGACGAGTCATGGAGAAACAACGGCTCCGGAGAGGACGGCGTCGGTAGATGCTTGGCCAGCTAAGCACACCAACAGACATGGGATCATTCCCATCCGAGGTTCTTCGCAACTGAAGTATGGTCATGTGTCTAGATCCGTGTGTTAATGACTCTGAGTAGCACTGCTTTCAGGTGGAGATGACTTTGGCGTCGATAATTAGTTCTCGAAGTGACGGGAAACACGCGAGACTATAGCAATATGGCAGCAATAGATAAAAAAGACGACAAATTGAAATTAATCGAAACTCAATTTAAACTTTTTATCGTCGATTCCCAAGAAATGCATTTCTCAATTGTTGTTTGTGGACGATGTAGTAGTCGTGGAACGTTTTCGGAGAAACGGATAATCGATTTCTTCTATATTGCGTTATTCCAGACAAGCCGGATGATGTTAATCTCATCTGGATCAGTTCAGGATTTCGAATGAAATTGTGCTCTAGCACAACATTGAATGAATGATGTGTTGACAAAAAAACAGTTGGATTATTGATGAATCCCCGTATTGTTCCATAATTGATTAAAATTTCCTGCATAATTACCCGTTAAAGGTGGATTAAAAATTCAATGTATCTTTAAAAAATGCATTTTTCACGAGCCCCGGAAACCAATAATTGAGGATTTCAATCTCACCTGTGGGCGCTCTTGCATATTTTCGCTCCAACCCCATTGAACGCGAAGTTGAATAAAATACATCCTGATAATTAAAATTTACTTTCACCACAATGCCGCCAACACCTTTCTTGCCTTCCGTCCCAATATTATGTCGATACATCCGTGAATGGGGTTATACACACAGTAAACTTGGTTGTGTCACCTGATTTTGCCGGGTCTCATATTTACCCATGACCGGGAAACACATACCACCGGCGACCTCGGTAAATACGCATCATCAGGATTACCCCAATAGGAATATCAACACCAGTCAGCATTAATCCCACACTCCCCCTCAAACAACGCGACGACGTTGGCTGCAGCGAAAAAGGACACGAAACAAAAAATTATTGTCACACAGTTATTCCCGGCATGACACGTAATAATGGGGCTGATTCTGATGCGCGAATGTGAAGTGACAGCTCGAAAAAATTGCCTCACTCAATTCCCGAAGGCGGCTGTGGTGAGATTTTTACCTTGAGTGAACTCTCATGAACACTTACTCAATTCCCGTGGGCGATTGCAGTGGAAAAACATGCCATTTTGTGACTTTTGAAGTCCTCATTCGTTATCGACTAGTACCAACAATGGTAGCCAAAAATAGAAATAGGCATTTCCAAAGGATTTGAACGATCTCTAATAATTCGCCGTTCCAAACGGGCAATAGCTACTGCAGATTCAAAGATGAATTCATCATCTACTTTATGAAAATTTTCGGAAAAAAATAGGCAATTTCGAATGCAATCCAGTTAAACTGTGAATTTTGAAATGATTTATATTTATTATTAACATGTAGTCAGTTCAAGTATTTGGTATGCTATTACTAATGACAAGAATATACATCTTCTGCAGCCGCTATAACACAGTACAAAATTAAATTGAAAGTTTACAATAGTTGACCCTAACTGATACGAGAAATTCAATTCAGCATACCGTTTCCTTTCTCCAAAAACACAAATCAGACTTTCAAAAATTACGAAAAGCTACTTAAGTAGTTAGAAACCGTATATGTTTAATCAACTTCTTCCATGTGTGAGGCATCCTCGGTGTCATCCACTAGTGGAGGAGCATCTTCATCAGTAGTTGCGGATGGAGTATCTGTGCTTATCCATTTCAAGACCCAGCTTGACCATAAGGTAGCTGCGAGATGCGTGCTCACCGGGCTCATCCAGTGAGAATCCAAACGATAACAGCGCAGTTTCGGACAGTGGAATTACAAGATTCTTGACAGCTCTATCATTTTTATCGGCTCATTGTCTGTGAACAAAATTTAACTTCTAAATTTATTTGAATGCGATAATAAATATATCTTACCTTGATGACTTTTATGTGAGGCGACTATAACATTAATGTTCACTGTAATGTTATAAAGAATAGTCAACCTTCCGATAAACTTTTAGCAATTTTTTTTTCCCCAAAATATATTTTTTATTAAGGCACATGTGGCGTTAGCCTGACGGGGCCGGGAGTCCAATATTTTGACAATTTTTGTCTTACAACTATGTTAGTAATATGTAACCGATTACTCGCGGTTGGCTCGAGGTTAGTATTACAAGTGTTCTCATAATTGGTATGTTGCAGTCTTCGATGCTCTGTACGTGTGCCCGACACGGGATACTTCCTATTAGGATGCAGCTGACCATTAATCAGCAACGCCCTCCTAGTCTGTACCCCATATCTAGCGTGGTGCGTCTTTCTCGACTCGAGGAATCCAGGATAGAATGGTCACTAGCCGGCGCAATCATCAGCTCGTGTAGAGTTGTCATGAGCGGTAAAACCTTTGGCTCTTGTTGAATCATCAGTGGACTGCACAACCGTTGGCCCGTGTATCTGTAAATAGTGTGTGTATGTATTGCCGCGACTAAGTAAAAGTTTATAGATCGGATAGGAGGGATATGAAACAGGGACACAACGAAGGAAACATCATTAAACGTTGACATCGGCGTTTCTGAGGAACAGGTATAGATGAAGCAGAAGATCAGGATCACGGCTACCTAAGATATCCCGGACGGGGATATCCGATTGTCTGCCTTGTGCTCTCAGTGCTCTAGAGAGCTGAGAGCGAGCAGCATGGAACCGGATACATGACCAGACAACATGCTCGATGTCGTGGTAGCCATCGCCACAATCACAAAGATTGTTTGCTGCGAGCCCAATGCGATAGAGATGCGCGTTTAGGTTGTAGTGATTGGACATAAGCCGAGATATCACGCGAATGAAATCACGACCTACATTCAATCCCTTGAACCATGCACTCGTCGAGACCTTAGGGATAATCGTGTGTAACCAACGACCGAACTCATCTTCACTCCACATGCGCTGCCAACTAACGAGTGTGTCCTGACGAGGAATGTGAAAAAAATCGTTATAAGTAATTTGCCTTTCAAAAAGTGTGCCTTCTGAAGCGCCCACCTTAGCTAGCGAGTCCGCTTTCTCATTCCCCGGAATCGAGCAATGAGAGGGAACCCATGCTAAGGTAATCTTGAATAATTTTTCGACCAAAACACTCAATAGTTGTCTTATTCTTGTTAGGAAATAAGATGAGCGTTTATCAACTTTCATTGAGCGGATTACCTCTATTGAGCTGAGACTGTCTGAAAAAATAAAATAATGGTCGATGGGCAATGTTTCAATTATCCCCAGTGCGTAGTATATCGCACCCAGTTCAGCGACATACACGGAACAAGGATCTTTGAGTTTGAAAGAGGCACTGGAATTTTCATTGAAGATGCCGAAGCCAGTGGACCCGTTTATGTATGAACCGTCAGTAAAGAACATTTTATCAGATCCAACTTTCCCATATTTTTCCGAAAATATCGACGGAATAACATTGGAGCGTAGGTGATCTGGTATTCCATGGATTTTTTGTCGCATGGACAGATAAAAAATGACAGAGGAATTGCAAAAGTATGGGAAGCAAACTTGGTTGGAGATGCCTGGTGAATGGTGCACGTCGTGGGTAAGGTACTCATGGTATAAAGACATAAAACTTGACTGAGGAGTCAGTTGTAGTAGATTTTCGAAGTTATCAATCACCAATGGATTCATGATCTTGCAACGGATGAGAAATCTGTAGGATAATTCTGTGAACCGAAGAGTAAGCGGGGGTACTCCTGCCAAAACTTCGAGACACATCGTATGTGTCGAATGCAAACACCCCATGGCTATACGCAAGCAACGATATTGTATCCTCTCCAGCTTGAGAATATGAATCCTGGCAGCAGATCGGAAGCAAAAACTGCCATATTCTAACACTGACAATATCGTTGTTTTGTACAACTGAATGAGGTCTCCTGGATGGGCACCCCACCATGTTCCGGTTATTGTTTGGAGAAAATTGATTCTTTGCTGGCATTTCTGTTTCAAATACGTAATGTGTCTCCCCCAGGTACATTTAGAATCAAAATATACACCCAGGTATTTGAAAAACATAGAGTGTTGGATCGTTTTGCCGGATAGGTGAAGCTGGAATTGGGCGGGTTCGTGCTTCCTAGAAAAAACGACCATTTCAGTTTTCTCCGTAGAGAATTCGATACCCAGCTTGAGGGCCCACGTGAACAGATTGTTCATGGTATCTTACAACGACTTTTGCAGAGCGACGGGATTAGTACCCGTGATGGAAATAACTCCATCGTTTGCAAGTTGTCTCAGCGTGCAGTCTCTAGTTAGACAATCATCCATATCATTGACGTAAAAACTGTACAAGAGGGGGCTTAGGCAGGAGCCTTGCGGTAGGCCCATAAAACTGTAACGAGAAGATTTTGAGTTGCCATGAGAGAAATTCATGTGCTTTTCTGACAGTAAATTGTACAGGAAATTATTCAGAATTGGTGAAAGTCCACGATTATGAAGCTTCTCTGAGAGAATTTCCATGGAAACTGAATCAAATGCCCCTTTGATATCGAGAAAAACGGAAGCCATTTGTTCTTTGCGAGTAAATGCGATTTGGATTTCAGAAGATAGCAGCGCGAGACAATCATTCGTCCCTTTACCTCGGCGGAAGCCAAACTGCGTATTTGACAGCAAATTGTTCGTTTCAACCCACTTGTCCAAACGAAGTAGAATCATTTTCTCTAACAATTTACGAATACAGGATAACATTGCAATCGGCCTATACGAATTGTGATCGCAAGCCGGCTTGTTGGGTTTTCGTATGGCTATCACTCTCACTTGTCTCCAGTCATGCGGGACTATATTCAGCTCCAGAAACTTGTTGAACAAGTTCAGCAAACGCTGTTTTGCCAAGTCGGGAAGATTCTTCAACAAGTTGAATTTAATCTTGTCCGACCCCGGAGCTGAATTGTTACATGAGAGGAGGGCAATTGAGAATTCTACCATCGAAAAATTCTCATAATCGCATTGGAGCGGAATATCGCGTACGACGCTTTGTGCAGGAACAGAATCGGGACAAACCTTCCTTGCAAATTTGAAAATCCAACGGTCAGAGTATTCCTCACTTTCATTGATATGGTTCCAGCCACGCATTCTCCTAGCCGTATTCCAAAGAGTACTCATAGCGGTCTCCCTTGACAAACCATTGAAGAATTTCCGCCAATATCCACGCTTTTTTGCTTTAATCAGACCTTTTAGTTTGGCTTCTAGAGCTTGGTACTTTCGAAACCATTCCACTAATCCAGTTTTCCTGAATTTTTTGAAAGCGGATGATTTTTCAAGGTAGACCTTTGAACACTCCCTGTCCCACCAAAGTGATGGAGGACGACGTCGGAAAGTGGTAGCCGGTACACGTTTCTTTTGAGCTTGAAGTGCGCTTTCGTAAATCAAACTTGATATAAAGTTATACTCTTCAAGGGGAGGAAGTTCATGCATCGAAATGATTGCTTCAGATATTAATTCTGCAAATTTTCTCCAGTCAACATTTTCGTGAGGTCATACGCAATATCGACTAACTCACTAGATTTTGATTCATTGGCGATCGATAAAATTATTGGTAGGTGATCACTACCGTGGGGATCTTGGATTACCTTCCATGTGCAATCCAGGGATAATGAAGAAGAGCAGAGAGATATGTCTAGCATGCTTGCCCGTGCAGGAGGGTTGGCTATCCTAGTTGCTTCCCCAGTATTTAAAACTGTCATGTTGAAATTGTCGCACAGATCATAAATCAACGTGGCACGGTTGTCATCGTAGAGTGACCCCCATGCTGTTCCATGGGAGTTGAAGTCACCTAAGATTAACCGCGGCTCCGGCAATGCCTCGATAATATCAAAGAACTGATGGCGGCCTACCGTAGTCCTGGGAGGAATATATATCGAAGCAATGCAGAGTTCTTTGCCATTGATTTGTATCTGGCAAGCGACAACTTCAATGCCTGTAATCGATGGGATAGTGACTCTATAGAAGGAGTGACGTTTTTTGATCCCCAATAGTACGCCACCAAACGAGTCGTTACGATCTAGGCGAATAATGTTGAAATCGTGAAAATTCAGCTCGTCGGCTGAACAAAGCCATGTTTCACAGAGAGAAAATACATCACAGTTAGAACTGTGAACTAAAACTTTAAATTGGCTTAGTTTAGGGATGATGCTTCTGCAATTCCACTGTATGACAGTGGTCAAATCCTTGACCTCTTGCGCTGAATTAGGCACCGAGGGAAATGAACGCTGCTAAAAAGCCACATTTTTCTTTCAAAAATGTTCTCACAACCGGAAGCAAACATAATACTATGCTTTTAAGAGGATCATTTATATTTAAAGCATTTAAAATGTTATCCACAAGGTCTGAAAGCGCAAGCAGGCCAGGTAGTGGCTGTTGCTTCGACCGCGAAAATGGAACAGACGTGTTCGTTGTTGTTCCGGAAAGTGCTGAGGACCCCTGGTTGGTAGCATGACCACGTAAACCGGGAGGTACTTGCTTCGGCCTATTCTCAGCACATTCAGTTCGAGGCTTCATTCCAACTTGGGAAGTTTCGGTATTCTTTCTGGGGAGTGATGGAAAAGAAGTAATTTTTCTTTTCCTGATGGCACCCTGCGATGTACCGGAACATCCGGCATTGGGAGCATCAGCAACAGGCTCGTCGTTCTGCAGAATGGAGTAGGGATTGTCCTGTGTCGTTGGCACGGAACTCTTAAGCATTTCTGCAAAAGTCCGCTTGGAACGTTCCTTTAAGGAACGCTTGAGTTTTTCCCCTCGTTGTTTGTACACCGGGCATTGAATAAGATCATGAGGAGTCCCGCCGCAATGAAGACACTTGTGCTCTTTCGCGCAAGGATTCTCATCATGGCTCTCTCCACAATCTGCGCAACGTTTTTTATTGCAACAATAGGCGGCCGTGTGACCGAGTTGCATACATTTGTTGCATTTCATTACCCGGGGTACAAACAATCGAACAGGTAAACGAAGTACCCCTATTGCAACGTAATTTGGAAGGGAGGAACCCTCAAAAGTCACACGAAAAGAGTTTGTCCGATTGAGAATTCTTTTGTCATTTTTATGTGACACAGATTTCTGTCGATCGCATGCAAGAATCTTCACAGTTTTTAGTGTGGAGTTCTTGAAGCGACCGACACCATCGATTATCTCTTTTCGGATCAAACCCTTTTCGGTTATTACGCCGTCTATTTCGACGTTGCAACAGGATACGTATACACGATACTCAATCGCAAAGAGGTCGCAGCGCGTTATTTTGTTCGCTTGGGTCCTGCTTGAGACGACAACTCGTAGTTTGTCTGGTTGAGTTAGTTCCTTCGAGATGCGAATGACATTGAGAGGTTTGGATTTTCGTCTAAAGTACACAATGAATGGGCCTTTGGAGCCTTCAGGGTATTCTTTATGACGAAAATCCTGTTTCTCGTCGATTTCCTCATCTTCGGAACTATCAACTTCGTAAACAGAATTTTCTACCTCAATTTCTGCTTCATCCTCCTGCTCTTCAGGAGGAGGTTCGGTATCAGAAATATTCAATTGCGTCAACGGGGGGTCCTTTCCGCCCTCAGCCATATTAGAAAAATCGGCCAACTGTTCGATATGAACAGAATATAATAATTATTTAAATGAATAAGTAAAAAAAAATATTATAAGGTTATGCTGCGGATAATATTTATATTAATTCATTTTATTTATATAAAATTCTAAAATGAAAAAAAGTTCCAATAAAATTACAACGGTAATGTAACCAAGAAAAAAAAAGACACCCCTAATGCCAACGTTTGCCGATTTGGTAAACACACAGATGAACAATGGTGTAAATCGAGCACAGATGGTAGAAGGAATGATAGGAGGACAAAAGAAAAAAAAACTTATACTTGCCGCTGCTGTGTGGCGTGTGTGATGAATCTGTCTGAATTGTATCCTCTGCGTCTCGGTCGCGCACCACTTTGAGCTTCGCTCTACTCGCAAGCGCAACCGATGAAAAAAAACACAGTCTGATTCGATGTGGAAAAAAACACCTTTGTTGGATCGTTTCGAAAACCTGTCCGATCTACTTGCGAGTTATCGAACTTTTAGCAATAATTACGCTAAAATCAGCACAGGACACTAAGTCAAAAAACGAATGCGGAATCAAAACACGGATACGAAATCAACACAGTTGAAATAACATACACTCATATTAATGCAAAGGGACTATGCAAAAACAGATTTGAAAATATATTTTTATTTGTTTTCTTATGCCAGAGATATTATTTTTCATCAATTATAATAAGAGGAAAACATTTATAAAGATGAACGAAATTATTTCCTGTACATATTTGTAACAAGGAATGAAAATTTTTAAAATAAAAGAAACATATATTCATGAAACACATTAAATACATAGAGCCTTTGCAAAAAACACAAGCTTTGACATATATTTCAATGAACACTGCACCATTTGTAATTCATTGAGTATTTTACTCCAAAATGAACCTCTCACGTCAGGGCAATCGCTTTCGGCGATACGGTGACCTGGGTCATGTGACTTTGAGGAGTTCATTGTTGTCACATTCCATTCGCGCTGGAGAATCAGGCCCAATGGCACTGCACTTGAACCCATCCGACTCCGCAACCGCCATCCGAATACGCAAATGTTATAATTGTTGTGATTATCACTCCCCATATTATAACCACAGTGAATATTGGAATACATAGCAAAATATAGGAAAAACCGCACAACATTAACATAACATAACGGATAATTACATTCAAAGCTTAGATGTTCGGACAAATTGAAAAAGATTTAGGTTAGAGGATTCGGAAGTGTTGCGAATTTAAACAATCTGTGCTTCTTTAAAACATCGGACCTTCTTCGGGAACTTGGTGTGGGGTATTTCAATAAGGACGATACAAAAGTAGACCGATAGGGACAGCAAACAACGCCATATTTTTTCCCGCTCTTTTGACATTTCTCTTCAGTAATGTTTGCCATTTCATAATGGAAATATATACGATCCAACAACGAGTCGAGATTATTAAAACTTACCACCGAAATTTGGAGTCAATGGCCTCAACTTCAAGAGCGCTACGTCCAATTTATAGTCGTCATAATCTTCCTGTCAGAACAACAATTGAGCGTCTAGTGGAAAAAAATGAATCCACAGGCATAGTACAAAATGTTCCCGTGTCAGTGAGACAAAGAAGTGCCCGTAGTGTCAAGAATATTGCTGCCGCTAGCGCATCAATTGAGGAAGACCCAAATCAGTCTCTCACACGTCGTTCTCAAGCGTTGGGCATCTCTGTGACGTCGTTGTGGCGAATTTTGCGAAAAAATTTTGTCGTACATCCTTACAAGATCAAATTGACGCAAGAACTGAACTGCCGTAATCTCGCAAAGTGATGCAAGCGCCATGATTGACATTTTACTTTTTATGTTATAAATCGATAAAGGATATCAAATCCTTTCAAAGACTGCATGACGGAAAGCTGAAAAAATGACCCCGCAAAAGCTTAACAAATTAAGGACCGCACGTTTTGAGGCAAACTTGAACGCTTAATTTGTTTGGATTCCACGAATGAAATCGTTTCCTTCGATGTGAATGAGACGAAGGCGAGCCATCGGTAGGCCTTGTTAGATTCTTTGCAAACCAAGAATTTAACCTTCAAGTGTAGAAAACACGGGTTATTTCGTGATCCACCCGTACCAGACGGAACGCGAAACCAGAAAAAACTCGTGAGCGGTCCGCAATGTGTTAAAAACGGAGTGGCGTAAACGCCATTTCCACTGTGATGTGGCGCAAGTGCCGTCTCCCTTATGATGTGACGTATTTTGATTATGATACGATGTGATTTTTTATCTGTTCTGATGGTTTTGATAGAATAAACGAGCAGGGACAGCAAATTTCACATAACAACGTCTTCCGTAATGGACGTTTAACATAATGAGGGTCACATACCTTCTTTCTTTAAAAAAACACTTTTCCGAAAAGCTCATTATGTCAAACATTATAATCGAAAACAGTTGATCCCCATGCAGTGCTACATTTATAATAGCAATTTTGTTTTGGAACTACAATTCATGTACTTAGAAGCACTGTTTAAAAGTCTCGTCAAATATTTGAATTCATAAAATCAAACTCATCTTAAAAGGAAAAAAAAATATCCTAGCAACAACTTGAAAATGAGCCGGATTTTTATCGAAAAATCATCTTTAGCGAACGAGGCTCGTTTCTGGCTGAATGGCTTCGTCAATAAGCAAAATATGCATTATTGGTCAGGCAGCAATCCACACTAGAGATGAAACGGATATCCGGTATCCAGCCAATATTTGCTTTCCGTCCGGATAGCGGATAGTGGCTCACTATCCGCCCGGATACCGGATATTTGGAAAAACAAATTATATCTTATTAACATAAGATAAATTGTAACACATTAGCATGTAAACATCATTCACACGTGATTAGAAATAAGGTGTGCTTACTGACATGTCAAAATGTTATTGTAATTGAACTATTATCAATTCATATCATCAAATTTTTATTCAGCTCCATCGCTTTGGTTTCGTTTAACGTTTCGTTGAAGACGGTAATGAGCTGTTATTCTCAGAAGATTCATCTCAAGATATTTTTGTAAGATGATTTTGATTTCAATGATTTTTTGTCTGTATGTTTACGTTTCGAGAACATCTAAGTGGTCTGACCTGAACCTCGGGTCTGAAAAGGTTGCAATCAGATAATTTTGATCTTCTTCTAAGTAGTTAAAATGACCTCAGCGTTTAAATATGTTCTCATACGAAGTAAGTTCGATGTTCTTTGGGCAGTTTCGTCCTTATCCAAATACTTGTTTGATGCAAGATCATGTGGAATTACCCCGAATATATAAAACCCCAACGCACTTCTCCACCAAGCCTAACAGCAGTTGAGTCTTCAAATCAGTGAATTTGTCGCCGATCATAATAATTTCGCTTTGTAGTGAAGTTGGTGTACCCCCTCTCAGACTACCATCCCTGAAGACAGTTCTAAGTTTGTTCTCAATCTCAATGAAAATTATTGATTGCTGATTACATGTTACTCTTACTCTTACTCGGCCAGTACTCGAATTATCTCAATACACTCACAAAAATCTCTTTATAATAATACTATTATCAGAATAAACCTGTTCTAAATTCTTTGTAGAAAACATGATACACTATTAAATATATTTTTATTTCAATTAGCAATAATCGCTCCTCGGTATAACCTCATTGGTTACGATATCGCCACTGTGCAAAGCTGAATTGGAACTTATTTTAAAACAAAAACTGTATATTCGTTCAAAATTTTGATTTAAAAATATGATTATTTTTTTCTTGCATTTAACACTTTATTTGCACCATGTCACATGCCGTTTCTCTCAATTTTGTGTTTGCTAAAAAAGAGCCGAATATCTGTTGCACTTTACGGTTGCGCAGCACCGGTGGGCGACCTGGCTTATTCTGTCCGACGCCTTCACCCCTTTTCCAGAACGAATAGGATGCAGACACGAAGTGCCACACGATGTCCAACTTCTACGCTCCTTCACCCAGAACGGAATAGAGATGAGTAGTACGGAATAGAGACGGGCAAACCGTTCATGAACTGTTCAAAATCACTCGCTCACTAAAAAGAGTTAACAAACGGTCGTTCTTTTTCACTGGGCAACAGTTCATACCGTGTACAAAGTCCAGAATCGGTTCAGAACGAATGTGTACGGTAAACAAGAAACTGTGTATACAGTTCAGAACGAACTATGTACGATGATTGATGTACAAATGGAAAGCGAACGACCGAATGGTAGGTGAATAGTGCTGCAAGATGAATAGTCCAAAAATTAACGAATGAAAACAAACGAGGATTAAGAAACTAAAATTAGATGTCGGTATTGTCGTTTTCAAAATAAAACGCTAGTACAGTAATCACTGGGCCAGATGATCAACCAAGTTTCCGGATTTTACTCGCTAACTGGGCTGCAAAACTGCGAAAGCAAAACTACAAATTTAAGATAACGTCTATTATCGATACTTAACAGCTTTGCAGCCCAGTTAACGCACGCTCTGTTAAAGATAAGTATAGTTGAAGAACGTCGAGTTACCGAACGACTGCTATAGATTGCTAGTAACATTTCAGGATACGTCAATTTATAATTTTAATCGCAGGATTATTTATCAAAATAAATTTTTATTTTATATTTTCAATTTGAGAGTAAAGTAATGAATATGTCAGTAAGTTGATATGCTACTCCACTTTGCCAAGAAAATACCGTTGAAAGCAAAACTATTTAAACAGGCAAAACTGTCAAACGATAAGTACGTCACCGCATACATCTCAGCTGTTTTGTTCTCGACATGAGGCCGAGTAGTTCGCTCAAATGAACGGTTAGTCACTGAACCGTTCATTGAAGAGAACCGTTTTGCCCATCTCTAGTACGAAACAAGACATCGAGCATAGTTGCTGAATTGTTTTCACCAAGACGGGTCTATGGTACTAGGTAAGGCCGTTTCATCACTAAGTTGGTTAGGGGAGCGGTATATGAAAACAGTACGGAAGAAAGCAGAAAGGGAATTATTTGCTTGCAGCGTGAAAGAAACAGACTGATCACGAGCGAGCTTCGGCACTAGCGTATAGGGTTTTTTTGTTTACAAACAAAACACAGTAGACTTCCAAGATGGCTGAAGAGTGGTTTTAGCAAGTTGGCCCACCTTAGGATATACTTCCAGGCGCCTTGGTTTTCACCATGGCTGTTGCAAATCAACTGATTACGCTGCCATTTTTCTCTGTAAACAAAAGTGTTGCTACGATTGGCGATTCATCGGTGGATTCATCACCAGGTGGCAGGTTAATCGCATGAAGAACCACTAAAATTAGTTATTTTTTTTAGTATACATTATGTTTTGAGTGTATTAAGTTGTTTATGTCTTTGCTAACTTCAAATGTTTCGAAATGCCTGGATTCCATACATGTGGAATGTGTACGTAGCTAACAGTCAAGAGAAGATGCACTAGTTTTTATTATTTCTAGAAATACCATCTAAAAAGATCCAAGAACATAAACGAACATGCCTGCAACAATTAGAGCAAATAAAAATATATTTTTTATATAGAATGTTCCATTATATGAAGGCATTTACCGATGAGCTTGAGCTTGAGTAGACTGTACAATTCGCAGTTGGGCTAAGGTGACATTGGCTCGGAGTACGTGCGAAAATTCTATTGTACGATAAGTGACGACGAGAAACAAACAATTTTGTTCGATAGAAGCTGGCGAACTCGAACGAAGCAAGGAGGAAACAATGTAACCACACCAATACAACTCAATGTGGTTGTTTACTTCCACTATTGCATAATATTCGTACGACCACCTTTCCGCATCCAGTGTCACCGCCGCCTTACTCACCGTGATGGGCCTGAACCACGGCTTACAGAGACAAGACTAGTTCTTTAGCGAGTAAACTTTTTTTTTATGACGTCATCCGAATTGTCAGTGTAAACAGTCGCCAGTTGTACTTTGTTTTCCGACTTACGCGTAAATGTTCCTGAAATGAAAAATCGAAAATGGTTCAATGCGCTGTGAGCGGGTGTATAAATTATGAAAATGACATTATCGGGCCAAAAAAGAGATTCTTTCGCTTTCCGAAAAACCGAGAATTATGTTCTTTGTGGATAAATGTTTTATCAAATTATTCATGGTGTTAAATATAATCAACTATATTATCAACGCACAAACTTACAAAGCACGAAAAATAAAAAATAAGAACACATTGTTTACTTCAACGACTCAGATGACGTCACTAAAACATTACTGATCCGGAGTAGCTAGCCTTGTCTCTGTAAGCCGTGGGCCTGAACCAGCGAAATTGCACAAAGAACACACTGAATGGGATTAGCAAATCATTCTTATTGTGCGAGTTTCGGTGATTCGAGCTGGTGAGTGCTGTGATTCTGAAAACGCGAACTCCTTACTATTCGGCGAAACGAGATTTCGAAAATAATATCCAATATGACCTGAGAAGCTCACTGAGTACTCCCATAAAAAGTCCCGAACTATATATTTTTATTCATCACTCGTATTACATTTCGAATCTTTCTCAATTGACTTGATTAAGGTTATTTTTGGCAACCTGAGGTCTTTTCTGACATGCCACTAGGGGAAAAGCGGTAAAGACGGACACCTCACCGCTGATTTGATACACTGGAAGAGAAGTGATAGTAAAACGATCACGTAACGAAAAATACCCCAAAAAGTTACTCGATAACAATGAGAACCTTATTTTCTGCAGACGAAAATTTATATCGAGCTGCTTTTAGTAGATTACTTTTTTTTTGTTTTTACTTATAATTTTTACAGAAAGCAAAAGCAATTTTACACAAAGAAAGTCCCAAGTTTGTACATTATTAAAATTCAAAATAAAAATGTAATTTATAATTCATACATAGGTGTCCGTCTTTACCGACTTTCCCCCATATAGATCCGTCATTTGCAGGCAGAGTTATTTGAAGGCCCTTGCCGATGAAGGAATAAACTCAATGTTTATAAAACGTATTTTTGATGAAAAAAGATGTGTGAGTATGGATAATCTCTGTTGGGGCACAAAATTTTTCCGGTGACATTTCTGTTTCGATAAAGACCGATTTTACTCGTGTGCTGTCTTTGCTATTTTCAATTTTTACTGCGTGTGCCAGAAAGGTTGTATGTGCCGAGGGTCAGCAAGGTGTCTTTTAAAAACATTAAGATAGGAAAAATAACGCTTATAATATTAATTTCATGTGCATATGCATGAAACAATTGGATATATTACTATGCACCTATTAGAAACAAGAATATTTTTGGAGCAAGGTATAGGACATTTGGATAATTAACTGATCAACAAACCTACGTTCTGACTGGGCCTTTAGCATGAGCAATCTGTTTTCCCCAAACAAAGTCTTCAAAAACGTGCACCTGACATAGCGGCGGATGCACGTTTTTTTATCTCATTTGTTTATATTAGGCTCATTAGCATTTAGCTGTAACAGAGCCGTATTTTAATCGTTTACATGTCACATGTTTATCATATCTATAAAAGAACATTACACAGTTGCCACTTTTCGGCGTAAGAGTATTCCTTCTATACCATTGCATATGGTACATTTACACAGTAGCCATTTGGGCGTAAGAGTATTCCTTCTGTTCTTCCATTATCCAGTTAGACCACCGGACAGCGGAGACAGTTGATATGATCATTGTTGAGTTGTTAATATAACAGCAGCCCGATGTTTCTTGCAGAGCAGAGCAGTTGTATGGATGAATCGATCTTATTTCGACCATCGCTGATGATTGTTGTGTGGACGTAGTTATTCTGTAACAGCACAAAGATGGTCAATGAGGGCCCTGAGTTTTGAACTCACGATCGATCGTTTACTAAGCGAACGCGCAACCAATGTGGCTACGAAGACCCCCAAATACAAGATACAAGTTTGTTTTTAATCTTTCTAAATCTGTGCAATTCAATTAGGTATCGTTCGCAACTATCCCCCTCCCCCTCTTGAAGTGTCTAAATAGTATATGGATATCATCTCAGTGTTTTGAAATTATTGCCACAAGTTTTCATTAGTTTTTCTCAAGGTTAAGAGTTTAAGGAAAAGTTCTGTAACGATTTCAAATCAAAAAAACGCGGGAGGTCATTAAAATATGTGAAAAACCTTAGATTGTCGGTTTTACCCTGATTTCCCCTAATCAGTGGATGAGTCATAAATAGTGTAACTAAATTAATGTCACGTCACGCCACACGCGCTATAAAGAGACAAACAGCTGTGTGTGAAGATTAGTTCTCCTCTTCGTGGGCGTTGTTCGTGCTAAGTGTGTTTTTGTTTGTTTACGATGAAGGTCGATGAACAAAAGTTTCTCCGTGTTTTCATTAACACGTTGAGACCCGAATGTTTTTTCTGTCCTTTCCATCCAGTCCGAATCAAGAGAATTTTCTCCATATTAGTTAGGGATTGCATTACCGAGCCAAAATTTCAATAACCGGTTATTCGGTTATTCGGTTAACCGGTAAAAAAACATAATTTGAAACAAACCATTTTCTTGTACAAACGGTTTTTCTTTATAATGATTGGTTTACAAAAAAACATTTTGCAAGTTTTTGCTGGTTAAAGTAATATATCTAAGGACACAGAGAATGTTAATTTTGTTGTAGATCGGATCTCATTAACGAAATTTCCAGAAGAGGAAAACGCCCGTTCAGAGTCCAATTATGTTGGGTAGAAAAGTATCGAATACCATTGTCATGTATTTGCCTCTGATGCCCTCTGTACGAAAACTCTTATCCGATGGTTTTTATAAATCCGTTTATAGACGTTGAGCTTGGGCTGGACGTTGATAACTTCGACTGTTGCAATTGTCGTTCGAGTTTGATGCTCCTGCAGGTTTCCCATCGTCCAGTGAATTTTTTTCCTCCTGTTGTCCTCCTACTGAATCAATATCATCATCGTCAAGGTTGATCAAGTCAGGAACAATTTCAAATGCCTGCATGATCAATGCAGTCCGCGGCGTTTGATAGAACAAACCAAAATCTCCATAATTGTGTCACGACCACGAGCCGAATGATTATTCATATACGGGAACAAATCTGCATGTACGAAACGTCCTTCTGCAATCCTTCCAATCAGGGCTTCAAGCGGCAGATTCGAAATTTTTGATGGTTACTCCGATAGCTGTTCTAGCATAAATTTCAATCTGACGTCAGCTTCAAAAAGGGTGCATTTCTTCCGCAATGCCAGTTCAACAGCGACCAGAGCTGGTTCGAGGACATCAACCAATTCCTTTATCGCTGTCAGATCTTCATC
The DNA here is from genome assembly GCF_029784135.1 of Toxorhynchites rutilus septentrionalis. Lineage (NCBI taxonomy): Eukaryota > Metazoa > Arthropoda > Insecta > Diptera > Culicidae > Toxorhynchites > Toxorhynchites rutilus. The sequence continues at coordinate 26,947,042 of NC_073744.1, forward strand.
GCTGAAACTTATCTTGTGTTTCGTTTTCGGATCTAGCAGCGATTTTTGAACTGAAGTTCTGAGGTCGTAGAATCGGCGCTAAACTACCAGTTATGTTTTTTCGATCTGATTTGGTTTTCGAGCAATATTTCAAAGCGGCATAAAAGCAGATATTATTTATGGTGTAAAAATAAAAATTACCAAAATTACCGGTTATTGATTGTAAAATTACTGGTAATTCGGTATTACCGGTAAAACCGGTTAACAATCCCTAATATCAGTGTCAGTCCCAGCTTTCAAATATATTCATTGGATGAAAAGAAAATGGTCAGAAATGATACTAGAAAGTAGTAACATTTTGTAACACATCCAAAAACAAACCGTATATTTATTTTATTTTCTCACTTTGTAACTATCAGTCCCAGTGACCAACGTCTTCTATCAAAAAGCTCAATGTCGGCCCCTAGGAACCGACGTGGGCCTCAACGTGTTAAGTCCCGCTACTCACTCCCGCAAGACTCACCCGTTAGTAAATATGTCCGCCTCCCTGAAGTTCCAATGAATTCCCAGAGAATGCTGCCAGGGCCATAGGCAGCTTGGCTTGGACTATCCCGGTCCGGCCCTCACAGAAGAAGGTCGCAGTAACGCAAAGCGGTGGATGGCGCTCTCCATATGCCAAACCATTTGTTCTGTTCACTGCTCACTTGTTCATAGCTCATCAACATCTTAGATCAACACAGAGCTGTGTCATGTCTGTGTTAAAATTTGTTCTACGTAGCACAGTGGTACGAAACTGAGAAAAGTAGGAAAAAACTCTTTTTTAAATGTAGTTTAAATGTAGCTATTACTAGAAACTGATTTTATAGTAACTTATCAGCATAAAAATACATCGTGAAGCTATAATTACGCATATTTTTATATCAAATTCGTTATTCAAAAACTTCAAACATTGAAAAAAAAAAAATGTCACAGGAGGGTTGTGTCCGAGACATGAACGCAAAGTTATTGTGTTATACCCCTTTTTTTATACTACACTTCAAGCTTATCTACTACTTATTGATGAAGGAGTAAACTGAAAGCTATAGCGTGATAGGTGCCAATCAGGAATAATCTGTTTGATAAAATTTATAATCCTGAACGGCGACGCAGACCAAATTTGAAGTCTGCGTCTAGTTAGACCTCCGCAGTTACAGAGCAAATGTTCCGAGGTTTCGCTTTCGGCATTACAAAAGCGACATATATTATCTTGTGCTAAACCTGTGTTCTTAAGTTGGTATTCACTCGGGCAGTGTCCTGTTACAAGACCAGTGAATGTGCTTAAGTCTTTCTTATTAATGCTTAGCAGCTGTAATAAATTTTTTCGCCTGCTTAAGTTTTGCAGTCATCCAATTGGCTGTCACTTCCCGGTCTTCCCATTTTTTCAGCTCGCTAGGATTTCGTTAGGCTATATGTTGATTTTGGGTATTTATGAAGAATTCGGGAGGCGATCTGGCGTAGTGGTAACATCCATACCTCTCACGCAGAGATCACGAGTTCAATTCTCACTCCCAACATTCTTCCAAAAATGGAAGTAAAAGTGACGACCCAGCCGAAATGTGTTGAAAGTCACTATAATAAAGAAAAAAAAATATTTATGAAAAATTACATCGTATAATAATGATTTGGTGGCCCTGAAAAGGGCCGTTTTGTTTGGTTGTTGGGTATTGTTTGTTCACTTCACCAGTGTTTACCGAGTGATGATGACAGAAGGATGCTAAACAGGCGTTGGATGGTGCGTATCAGATGAAAGATATCGGAGTGGAATGACAGCGCATGTGTCGTCAATTTCGACCAATCAGAAATGGGTATTTCTGTTAGGATAGCAGTTGAGATTTTTTAATTGTTCGATAGTTATTTTTATGACATATATAATTTTCTTCAATATAAAAAAAAATGTTATCGAGTTCCAAAATCGATTGGCACAAAAATTTCATCAATCCATTATGAAATGACTGAGCAATAAGCGTTTGAAATTGAACAATTTTCACGATGTGCTCGATTATTGATTTTAAATTTGTACCCCAATGTGTTCCCGAAAGACGTAGTCCTACGTCAAAAGTTGCATTACTAACAACGTTTTTCCAAGTGTAATGATACGCATTCAAATGCGATAAAATTATTCGAATGGATGTACTTTACCACTCTCATACCTTGATACAACATCTTAGATTAAATACAATGAGATATGAAGAGGTTAAGGTGAAGGTGGAAGGAAGCCACAAATGGCTGCCACAATGGCGCTCACTTCTTTCATTTTCCTCCCTCACCCCTCGCCCGATATTCAATAATTTTGCGAAACAATGTGTAGAAATTAATCATTTTCGCACACTTCCCATAAAGTAATATCAACCAAACTCTAATCGATTACTCACAAAATATTTAATTTTCATCTGCCGTCGCAATGTATAATGAAAAACGTCGGAAAACTCGAGCTAGTGCTTGTCTTTGCTGAAGACAACATGTTTCTAAAAAGCATTCCTGAGGAGTTATTATTTTTTCTCGTTAAGTCATTTCTAACCACTGCGCGCCCTAGCGGTGATATTAGAGATGGGCGAGCGCTCACGAGCCGCTCATTTGAGCCGGTTCGTCAGGAAGAGCGTACGATCCACGGTTCTTTCAAAATGAGCCGCGGCTCTCAAGTGAACGGCTCTTGAATGAACCACGGTTCAGAAAAGACCCACGGTTCTTTTATGAGCCGTGGCTCTTTTTTGAACCGCGGTTCATTCAAGAGCCGTTCATTTGAGAACCACGGTTCAAAGAAGAACTGTGTTTCTTTTAAGAGCCGGCTTATTGGAACCGTGAATCGTACGCTCGTTCTGACGCACCGTGGCCTGCGGCAGTGCGGAAGAAATATGTTTCCCATGCTTATTTTTAAGCGGTTTTTTTACCTGTTTGTATGGTTGTAAATTTTGGCGGATTACGTATTTTTGTCGAAACCCCATAAACACGGGTATCAATTGAAAGGGCTTGACTAGTAGCATACAGTTTTCATGTAAAAAGGAAATCCAAGATAGCGGCGGTTACAAAATGGCAGACAAACAAATTTCGTCCAATCCCATCGATATGGGTATCAAATGAAAGGACTTGACTAGTAGGACACTGTTATTTATGTAAAATGGAAATCCAAAATGAGGGCGGTTACAAAATGGCACACAAATAAATTTCGTCCAAACCCCATCAATATGGATATCAAATGAAAGGGCTTGACTAGTAGGACACTGTTATTTATGTAAAATGGAAATCCAAAATGAGGGCGGTTACAAAATGGCACACAAACAAATTTCGTCCAAACCCCATCAATATGGGTATCAAATGAAAGGGGTTGACTAGTAGAACACAGTTATTTATGTAAAGTGCAAGTTACATTTTAAACGTTTTAAAAATTTTTGGGATGTAAAGCGGGGAGAAAACTGTGTCGTTATCGAAAACTGATATACTCTCCCGACTGATAATTCGACATGACCAACATTATATGGATCAATAGCAATCAGTTCTAGTGATTTTAAAAAAGCTCTGTAATGAATTGATTTCGGAGCTGGTAATGTTTTTTATAAATCTTAAGTCAGGCGAATTAGTAGCCTAACCAATACTGCTAGATCCTCGCTTCAAGCAGCAAGGTTTTGGGGATAACAGAAAGTACAACTGTGCACATTAGGCGTTGATAAGGACGCTAAAAATGACATCCATAGAATACACGCCTACGAAACTACTACAAATCGTTGGTGGTGAAGCGCGGTCATCTGTATGGGAGGAGTTTGATACATTGGTTGGCAATCTTCGATCCCCACATGATCCAAAAGCTGTTGCAATATCTATTGTAGATAAATATTTAGTGAAACCACATTTGCTGAGAATAAGCGACCCTTAGCTTTGGTGGAATGAAAGAAAATTTATCTCTCCGCGGCTCTACTTTTTTTTGAAAATATTATGTATTCCGGTGACTTTAGTACCATGTGAGCGAGTTTTTCCGAAAGCAGGACAGGTTTGCAGTGAAAGATGTAATAGACTTTCATCAGATAACATTCAAAAGATAATGTTTATAAATAAAAAAAATAAAAAAGATTATTGTGATGGAAATATATCAGAGAAAACCTTCAGTAAAGTAATATTTTTACTACACTATACTATTACTGATTACTGTTTTAAACTTTATTTTTTATGTCTTCCATTCTTTACATATCCGAATAAACAATTTCTTGAAAAGAACCGTTGAGCCGCTCAAATGAGCCGGCTCTTTTCATTGAACGCACGGCTCTGAGCCGCTCACTGAGATGAACCGTTTTGCCCATCTCTAGGTGATATTGTGTACTAAACCATTGTCTCCTCATGATAAACAGGAATCCTAAGATCAACTTTGCTGAAGACACCATGCTTCTAGAAAGCATCTCATAGAAGCTATTAATTTCCCCCGATTTAAGGGCTTTTGGACCAGGTTCACCAGCGGAGAATTCTAGGGATAGAATGATGAAGTTGCTGTAGGGACACGTTAGTCATTCATCCCCAACCATTACCAACCAGGATGGTAAAAAATGAAAACTATTTACAATCCGTTCAATTATTACAAAATCGTACCTGTCCATATTGCAAGATTGGAGATCGTTTCGTTGCGAAACTGTAACTGTATTCTAGTCGAATGAAAATATTATTTCAAACTACTACAGCTAATTCTGATGCAAACCAACGCTAGGGTTTCGTGAGGCAGACGTAAACGGTTACAACAATTTCGAAAAAGTTCCCAATGAGTTTATTGGATCTCCAGAGCGCACTCCAGTCACACAGAACATGGTCTACCATGCTCGACGACATTTCTGAAAGGGAACCCTTAGCGATAGAAATTGTGGAAAATAGAAAGTTCACTTATTAGAAACGGCGTGGATCTAGTTTTTTTTTTCAAGCAATCCAATGGCTGGTAACAAGGTGCAAAACGAGCTGCAGAACATTTACACTGCACCGAGCAATGAACGAATCCTCGGCTGCTGCCACAAAGTGCAATTTAAAATTAATTGAAAGATACTCCTGCTTTCCATGCAGCGACTCCTCCACGCTCCACGCTCCACTCACCCAACGACTGCGGTTTGTTACAATCGTTTCAGTGCCAGTTAGCGATTTGTATTTCTGTTCCCGGTTCATGTAAGGAAAATAATACCCTCGTTTTTACCATAATAGTAGGTCGGAACAGAGCTCGTTGGATTCGTTCCGATTTGTGCCATGATAGAAATAATTATGTTCCAAAATGTTTTCCTGTTTACGCTTCTTACAGTTTACTATTATTTCTATAGCTTTTCTCAATCTAGATTTCAATATCACGGTCCAAACAAACAAATTTCTTTTCAGATGACTGTCAACTTGAATTCAAAACCAATTAGTCGCAACGAAAACCGGGTCAAACGTGTGCATTGCTGCCATCTCGTTGGTGCCCACTTGAACATGTGGTCCATGAGGGTAGCTGTCTTCTCGGTTATGATGCTGTGCAAATAATTTCAATGCGATGCCTGTGCTGTCCTCTGTTTGTGTGTATAAATGGCAGTTCCAGACTGCTATTTGAGTCATTTATTTGACCTGGTGGGCATGTAAGCCTGAATCTGACGGGGTCTATGATCAGCAACGAGCAACGTTCCCGTGCCCATTCGAATAGGGGAGCTTCCTTAAAAGCTTTGTCCACAAAGGGGATAAACGACACGATTAGCATACTTATTGACACCTGCCGCGACACTGTTGTGGTTCCTGAACGAGCGAGAACGGTATCACCGGATGATCCTCGGGGGTCTTTGTAGCTTTTTCACGAAAATTACATTCATAATATTTCCCGAATCAAACACACCAAGAGTCTATCATCGATGTGAATGTGTGTTGGCCATGGCCGAGGATAGATGGGGAAGGTCACCGCTTGAATATGGATATAGTGCAACTGCTGCGCCAATGCACTGGAGCAGTGGCAGCAGCAACAGCAGTGACGGACAATGTTATCATCATGCGAAACTAGTGTCCCTTTACATGAAAACGGCATAAATCTGTTCCCGTGTTCATGGTATCGTTTTTGCGTTTTCTCACCCCTATGCTACACCCCTCTATGACTCCTTCCTGGGCGTGACATACGCCTTTGATGCTTGTTTGCAGTTGTCTAAACGCAAAACTTTCAACATTTGCTGCAGGCATGTTGCGGCAAATACGTTGGAATTATTCAACCATTTGTGCACCTCCCCAGGCTCTCGCTTCCTTCGCATCTAAATTAAAATATTTTCAGGGGGTGGGTAGAAAGTGGATACTGAAAATTCAGCCTCGCTGCACAGTAACGCCCCCTAGCTGACCTCCGGTGTTGCTGGGTAAAGCTGAATTGATGGAATACCTCACGTGAAATCGTTGCTGCTGGAAATGACGGCAAATAGTACCGTGTCGGACGGCATTTATGGGCCCCGTACTCGTACTTGTGACTCCATGTGTCGATGACAATAATGTATTGTTATTTAGTTTCGAATCCGTTCGTATTGAGTCAATATGTCAACTGACGTGAGTTATGTTGTGAAGCGATGCGATTTTGTCAATGACGGAAGGACTTTGTAACTGTCCTGAGAAGCACTTGGTACGTTTTGAATTACATGGTGAGAGATTTGATATGTTAGCAATGTTGTGTCCATTGGAATTTTTGGAATGTGAAGTCAAAGTAAACTCCGTCACGGACATGAGTCCGAGAAATTTCTTCCGACTTGCACTGGTACACACGTATTCTCCAACTTACCACTCAAAAAACCATTCAAGGCATGTTATTTGCCATAGAAATGCATTGCCAAGTACAGAGTGTCCCAAAAAAAAAGGATCAAAAAGATTGTTCTTATTGTTCATGATTCAAAAACCTTTCCATTTATTCAAACATGTATTTTAGACAGTTCAGAAACAATCACTCGATATGTTCACCATCATTCTCAATTGCCCTCTTCAGACTATTCACAGGATAGTCTTGAAGTACACACCTCGGCAGTTTTCAAAGAATCGACACTTGGGTGTGAGGATCCACAGGCCTTTGCTCCAACATACGTAGGGATACCATCTGGTTGGAGTTGAAAATCAGTACACCTGTCACAGTTAAGATTATGACCGAACCATTCGACCTGATTCTGCGTGGCGTGTGAGGTGAGATGACAATTGTCACTGATGTCACGCGATTCCACCAGGCGTATGTCCTGAGAAATCTTCCTTGAATGAACTCTCACTTTATTCCCGCTCTCAAATATACGTGACGATTGTCACATGAACTGGGATTTCTAGGTGACAATCGTCGACATGTCTTGAGGTGTCGACAGCGCATAAAAACAAATGAATAATGGAAGAGGAATAATAAGTGTCTTTTTGGGTCGTATAGAATCGATAGTAATGGTATTGTATGTATCAATAAATTCAATTTATCGTCAATTTTCACAGTGCGAAAGACAAATTGCAAGTAGTTTGATTTTTTTTTGTGAAAGCGGTAGTGAATCTGTTATCCCTCAATTGGACAAATAAGCACATCGGAATTATTTCCATTTCATGAAATCTATTTATTTTCTCTAAAATATATCTATCACATGGATCGTGTATTTCATCTATCTAGCCGCGAGTCTTCGTCACCGAATTGCATATCTATTTCAGAAGCCGTGGTATATGCCCGAGCCGGAGTCAGAGCAACAATTTAACACTGAGAGCGCAGAGAGCAGCAGCAACTACGACCAAAACAAACAAAAATGCTAAACTTTACAGGATGCAATCAACCGTTTCACTAAATCTAAATCAAATACCTGCAAATTCGGCAGAATGTCCTGATACACAACGAAGTTTTTAGGCTAACAGGCCAAGTTAAATCAGATCTATAGATACGGTACTGACTGCAGCAAAACAAATATCTGACCTCTCTGAGCGAAACAAATGAAATTCTGTGATGCCAGATGTTTTGATGTAGGATTACGTCTTTCGGGAACATATTGGGGTACACATTGAGAACCGAAAATCGAGCACATCGTGAAAATTGTCCAATTTCAAACTTTTATTGCTCAGTCATTTCATGATGGATTGATGAAATTTTTGCGTCAATCGATTTCGGCACTCCATAACAATTTTTCATATTGAAGAGAATAATGTATGTCATGAAACTAACTATCGAACAATTGTAAAATTTCAACCCCTATCCTAACGGAAATACCCTCTTTTGATTGGTCGAAATTGACAACACATGCGGCGGTTCCCCAACAGAGACATCAAAACCAAGCTGCCTGGGGGAAATCGACATTGCAAATACATGAAAGTAGGGGGAACTTTTGTTCCCACCGAAAAGTGTTCCCCAAACGATACATCAAATACATGGTGCCCGGGTGAACTCGGCATTGCAAATATAGATTGGAAGATGAACTTTCTCCATCAATTTTCACGCTCCGGGCCGGTCACTGCTTCTCATCAAAAATTTATCACAAGTGTAGGTGTAAAATTGTATATGGTAGCAGTTGTGTTAAAATGACTTGATATATGAACCGATTTATTTCAATTTTCATAAATGGAACCAAGGTGTGTTTCCGCTCGAGAACGGATTGTTCGGTTTAAGCTGTCTATTTTGTTGTGTTCTTTTTCACCCAAGGAAATTTATACGCCGAGAAAAATTGGGAAAGTGAAGAAATATTAGAGGAAGTGATTTCCCGTATGCTCTACATATAGTATAGGTGTTGTTAGTCCAAATAAATTTCGCATTGGGTTGAATAAACACTCAGAAAGTAAAAATTATAAAAGAAAATTACCTTTTCCATTTCAAATATGTTTTTTATACATTAAAGTAACAAGTTTTTACTGATGAGAAAAAATGATAAGTGTTTTTTGGTAATTATCTTATATTACATTGGTGTGTTTTTTTTATTTCATCCATACATAACACAGGAGGCATCTCGTCTAGGATCACAGAGTGCGGTTTTCATCATATCTCGTTCCACTCCAGCATCTTTTATCTGATACGCACCAAACAACGACTGTTGACCATCCTTCTATCATCATCATTCGGAAACACTGGTGGAGTGAACAAACAATACCGAACAACCAAACAAAACTGAAAAAGACGCGCTATGACAGTAGCTTTCCAACGTATGTCTTTTTTTTGCCGGACGAATTATTTGTACATATTACGCAAGAAAAATAGTTAACAAATGTCAAACCGGCAGTATAAGCCGTGAGTTGAACCTTGATTAATTTTTGAAAATAATTTACCTTTATGTGTTGTTGCTATCCGCAAAGTTTACAATATCGCGTGGTAAAATGCATCAATAGTAGATATGTTTGTGTATTGCATCTGACATTCATTTTACATAAGGTTGGTAATGTGTACAGAAAATATGTACATTCTACTAATGTTTGCATTACCAAAGATTTGGTAGCTTCTTCTACCAAGGATTTTTCTTTCACATAAACATTTATTTTATACTAACAAGGGAAAATTGGAGAACGAGTCCATTTCAGGCAATACATTTGGTACCATACAATTGTATCTTACTTGGAACGGACGTCGAAATTCTCGGTTTTGACCGGGGCGTTTTTTTAGCCGTAAATATTTAATCCCGCGTGTTGTTACTAACAGTGCTAATCGACATGTAAAACGGACATGTGTTTATTTAGCGACGCCTTGTGACAGAATGTTGCGGGGCACTCTTGGCAGGTATATATCATTGAAGTAGCTGAAGTAGAACAAAGAAAAGGATTTTTAAAAATGTGGTAACTGCGGCTTAAGAATTCAACATACGATGGTGTGTCGTTTCGTGCTCCGATAGCAAACGTTTTGTGATGAATGTCTTCTCACACTGTGCACACTTGTACGGTTTAACGCCTGCAATATTAAAAATTATTCATTATATTGAAAACCATTCAGTTTTTGTTTCATTAATTCATATGCGAAAACCTACCGGTGTGTCCCATTTCGTGCCGCTGTCGGTTACTGTGATCAGCAAAGGTCTTGTCGCAGTACCTGCACTTATACGGTCTAACGCCGGTGTGACTCCTCATGTGTAGTTCTAGCCTTGGTTTGACCCGAAACGCCTTCGGGCAGAGGTCACACTGAAATGGTAGCTGTCCGGAGTGCAGTAATTCATGATTCTTTAGCGTTGCCTTACGCTGGAATCCAGCGCCACACACAGAGCAAACGAATGGCTTGTCCGTCGAGTGGACAACCGAATGAGCCTTCAAAAGTGCGCCACTGGCAAAAGCTTTATCACATATTTGACACGGATACGGCTTTTCATCCCTATGCATCCGCTCGTGTGTGGCTAAAGCAGTAGGTCCTGGTAATCTCAATCCGCATATCGAACACTGCTGGATAGATTTTTTATACTTCCGCTTCTGATGCTGCCGGAGAGCATTTTTGTTGAAGAATCGCTTGAAACAGACCGGACACTCAAACGGTTTGTTGATATTTTCCGGCAAGGCCGCTTCGAATTTGTTCATTCGGTGAGCCTCATGGGCATGAGCGATTAGCAGCTCGTCCGTTGGGAAAGAGATTCCACAAGCCTGAGCACAGCATATTTTCCCTTTTCGGTAATTGGGTTGTAATCGAATGGGTGCAATAACGGAAGATTGGATGACCTCCGTTTGGGGGTGATTGTGAGCATGTTCTCGACGACGCTTACGATTTATAAACCGTGCTCGACAGCGTTTGCATTCGTATATTTTTCCAGTCAGTGATTGCTCCCTGTGTGAATTAAGTGCCCGAGCCGTTGTATACCTACGATAGCAAATATCACAAACATGAGGCTTCATAAGGTTGGATCGAGTTTTTTGATTGTGCATTTCACAGTGTTCCATCAATGCTTCTTCAGAAGGGAAGAAGTGGTAGCAGGCACAACAAAGAAAGTCTTCCTGTTTTCTCAGCAGTATCTTAAAGGTTTGTTGCTCTTGCTTGTCTAACGTATCGTCGCCATCCAGTTCTTGGATATCATCATCCACATTTAACATATCAGAACCTTCTTGTTCTTCGTAAAAAATTTCCCTCCTATCTTCAGACTGTTCATCTCCGTGATCGAAGCCAATGAACTCGACTTCAGAGCTGTTATTCACCTCTACTTCTAATTTAGTTTCATGTTGCTCATTCGACTCTGCTTCGCGCTGTTCGGTTGTATTCTCAGGAGGTTCCCCTTTACAACTCACATCTTCCTCATATTCAAGATACTCTTCCTCCACTCCTAAGTTTGAATCCAATTCCAGCCTTTCTTCCTGCTCAAGCACCTCATCCAGTTCCGACCGGGTCCAATTTGCTTCCGATTTGATACCTTCGTAAATCTCCCGCAAAGTTCGATCCGTCTCTCTCACTTTCTTGATGTACGCAGAAAGCCGTCTCAACTCATGCACACAGCGGCCACAGATTTGCCCCGGGAGGCCATCATCTTCCCTCATCTCAACTCCAATTAGCTCTTCGATTACGCTTGAAATAGATGCATCTCCATCCAAACTCGCTCCAAGTGACACCAGCACTTCCGAACTACCACTGGTCATGCAGGCCCGACAAATGGCCGAAGAATATGAGTTATGCTGGTCTGTCGGGTCCATTCTCATTCTTACGCGATAATTTTCAATTATTGCACAGTATTAGCTACGGAAGTCTCATGCGTGAAAATATACCTTCAACAGATATTTGTTTACTAACAACGGGTGCAGTGAAGGAGATGCGTATGAATGGTAGTTGATTTGAATATAATGTTGTCCTTTTCCAAGGCGCATAGTGACGAAAAAAGGTGTGAATGGATTCCGTGCGAATATTCCAGCCGTATGGCACCCGCCATGTTTTTGGTACCAACATCACAAACGTCAAAAGTATTTGTTTTCTTCAAAACAGCGATCCGCGTTGGCGCCATTGAGCTTCGTTTACTAGTTTAGGGGAGCGTCAAAGAATAGCTGATTTTTAGTCGGAATGAACGTTTTCAAAATTAAAATTATGAATGAAAATTAGCTTCTCCATATAAAATTAGTACTCTATTTAAATTAAAAACATTTTTGTTTGCAGTTGCGGAAAAAGTCTCATACGAAAATTGTTTATGAAGACAACTTTATATTATAATGAAAAAATTCAGTAACAATGTTTGAATTGTATAGCCATATAGTTGAATCAAAATCAGAAATATGTGTTTCAAGTAATTAAATAACATGATGAGAAATTTTCATTCAAATTTTGAAATTCAAAAACCGGCTTCGTGTCTTCTAATCTGATAGAGATTACACTAACTCCAAACGCTCCATGATCGAGTTTGGGACCCAAATTATGGCCCAAATTTTAAGTCGCCACGAGACGTCGACACTATTTTCCTGTCATCGCGAATTACCAATTTACCACCATCTGACATATCGTGAAGTCGATGAAGGACTTTTACAGCAGAGGGATAGTGAGATAGGCGGTGACGGTAGGTAGAGTGAGATAACGATAATCGTGCCATACACCTGTAATATTCATATACAGTAAAGGCTGATTTATACGATGCCAGTCAGCGCTCTACCCTTAGAAAAATCCTCGGTCGAAAACTACTAAATACATTTGTTAATGCAAAATTAGTAGAATTTACAAATTTTTTGTACATATTGTCAACAAACCCGCATCCCTACCAGAGATTAGTATATTTTACTCGATAACATTAGTAAGCTTGGATATTGTCATATCTGAAAACTGGTGAGAAAAGCGCGTATTAACGATTTTCATTGTTCCCATAAGGCAATACGGAGGTATAATAAGGATATAATTCTGATACGTGCATTTTCTACGTGCATTTTCGGCGAGAAAATGTAGCCGATATTGGGCTTCCGAATCATGGTTCTGCTTGACATATGTGTTTATTAGTACGGTCGAAAATGACTATAGATTGGTAGTATTTACCAAAAAATTCGTTATATTTACTAATTATTTCTCTCAGTGTAGTTGAAGTATCCAGTGAACAGAGAACAAACACTCTATTCAAGTTACTTGTACCAGTATCGAACAAGTAATTGGCCTCTAACTTGAACAGAGTGTCTGTTCTCTATTCACTGGATACTTCAACTAGAGCGCTGACTGGCATCGTCTAAATCAGCCTTAATTTACATTGATTGCGACATTTTGCTAATTGGACAGATATGTAATGCGACACGTTTAATTGGGCATTTTTACCTCGAATTGGACATTGGACAGTGTCGATTTTTGATCAAAAAAATTTTCGAGATGATCGAGATCTCGACGTTTCATGCAATTTTAAGACATTTGGCATCAATTTTTTTTTCGAAAACCCTGATTTCCCTCACTCCCCCTTGGGTGATTTTTCGATTTTCAAAAAACTCAAACCTTGACCGCTTTACGCCACTCTCCCTTAAGTCCGATTGAGCTGATATTTTTCATAGGATGTTTTCTCGAGGTGATGAACATTTTGTATAGGGTAACTTTTTGAAATTTTAAGGTCGATTTTTCCCGTACATTCATTGGAAAAATATAAATACTCTAGGGCTCAAAAACATCGGGTTCTGCAATTATAGTTACGAAAGAAACACCCCTCCGTTGTTATCATTAGTAACATTTTTCATGTTCATGTAACATTCATCTTGTACATTTCTTCAAACAAACTAGTATTCAGAAATAACTTTTTAGCGTTTTTTAGTTTATTTAGGCAAGGTCCACGACGTTCAAAGCAGCAGGAATGTTCAAAACTAGAATCCCGTTTGATAGTTTTGTTCGTTGCACCCATCATCCCATTTGCGTGAATAACCTGGCAGGGTATATTAACTTTATAACGTTTAGTAATAAAATAATTACAAAATGTAATGTTTATATTCATCAATTAAACTATACTAGTCTACACCTCACGAAAGTATCATACTCTTTTCTTTCAAAACAATTTCACAACGCTGGCAAACAGGACTGCCCACTGACGATAACGCAAATCGTCTACATCGAGGACACAACTGTCTTTCCTTGTTACTGGTAATATCCACCGTCAACTGCTCGTCGGTGGAATTTCGTAGAGCGATGGTTCCAACTTGCAAAATTTCGCATAGCTCCGAATCACAACAGGAGTCGTGCACTTTCCGATGCACATTACGCAGAAGTTGTAGGTTTTTCGATGGCACGGTTGCGATTACATCCAAATACCATGTATTAATCTCATGTTGCTGCTGCTGAAATACTTGTCTTTTGAGGTTTAGAGCCTGCTCTATGATTTCTGTAGTGACGAGGCTGCCTTCTATTGGCCCTAATCCACTAACCTGTTGACTTGTTTTATAAAATGGTTCCGAATCTGTTTGAGAATCATGATATGAAAGTAACGTAAAAAATATGAGATACAAAAAAAATTATCATTCACCTATGTAAGACCAACATTCCTCGACTAGAAACGGAGCTATTGGCCACAACACCTTACAGAGAACATCAAATGTTCTTCGGAGAATGATCTGAAGGTGCTGATACTCCCCATCTGTACCACAATAAAGACGATCTTTGATCAAGTGCAGGTAAAATCCTGACAGCGTGGACACACAAAAAGTTAAAATACTCGCCGATGCTCTATTATACTGGTAGGAGTTGAATAAGCTGAAAGTCTTATAAAAAAAAACAATGCTCATAAATTCCATGCATCATATTTCACTATCCTTACCGAATCATGAAACTGAGACAATTGTTGCAAAAAGTACCGATCCACGTGATACAATTCCGACTCATTAAGCTGACTACTATTTGTGTTAGGAATTACACCGAGCAAATATTTCATAATCCCCCTGATTTTCTGAACACTTTCTGCGGACGAAGCTAACAACTTTTGACTGACCGGTATGGAAGTGTTTTGAGTAGCGTGAGCGGCCACCCACCATCGGAGCGTATCGCATCCATACTGACTCACGATATCTTTTGGGGAGATAACGTTTCCCAATGATTTGGACATTTTCAGCCCATTTTCATCCACCGCGAAGCCGTGTACAAAAACGGACCGGTATGGACTTTTACCTCTGGCAGCAATGCTGGTGAGCAGGGATGACTGAAACCACCCAGTAAACTGATCCAATCCTTCCAGATAAAGATCTGCTACTCGATCCTTTCCAAGTACCCCCACCCATGAAACGCCCGAATCGAACCAAATGTCAAGAATATCGTCTCCCCTCACCAATTCTTGTGGACAGAGATTCAACTCAGTCAGCACATGTTGCGGCACTATATCTTCTATTCTGGAAGTCCACCAGAAATCAATGCTTCCCGTCTTTTCCATCATTGTTGAAAGGTTCTCAATTATTCCTGAATGGACGATTGGTTTCATATTGTCTTTGCGGTAAACAACCGGTATCGGAACTCCCCATGCTCGTTGTCTTGAAATGCACCAGTAAGGGCGCTTCTCTAGCTGTGATCGCAGAACCTTTTTGCTAGTGTCCGCCGAGGTGCGCGGGTATATTTGCACATCCTCAGCTGCCCGCAAAGCGGAATCTTTTAGTCGATCCGTATTAATGAACCACTGATCGCTAGCGCGTAATATCACTGGTTTCTTCGTGCGCCAATCAATGGGGTAGGAATGCTCAATTGTTCCACAAGCCAGTGTCTGCTGCCGCAAATACTCCATGATCAAACCGTTGCCCTCTGTCAGAACGAACTTTCCGCGTAAAAACATCGGACTTTTGTCATTGTAGCATCCAGCTTCGTCGACTAGTGATTTTATGGGCATTTTCTTCTCAAGAAAAACCAGAAAATCGTCCGGACCATGAGCGGGAGCCGTGTGAACTAAGCCCGTACCCTTTTCAGCCTTCACATGGTTTGCAGCTAGGAATGGCAAGGGTTCTTTGCTCAAAGGATGTTCATATTTCACGGACTCTAATTCAGGCCCAAAAATATCCGTTACTTTTTCGAGTTTCAGCTGAAGCTGCTCGGAGACATGTGGAACCAAATCTGAACCAATCAACAAAAGCCCAGGACGGTCTCCGGCCCGTACTAAACTATAGTTCAAACCGGGATTGAAACAAATCGCTTGATTCGCTGGTAAAGTCCAGGGCGTTGTCGTCCAAATGGCTGCCGAAACGTTCTCACCTGAACTCAATCTTTGGTATATCTGGGAACAACCAGGAGCTTCAGTAATGCTCATCTTCAAGTACAGCGAAGGACTTTTGTAAGCTTCATCGTACTCGAGTTCTGCCTCTGCCAGCGCAGATCGTGACGATGGAGACCAGAAGACCGGCTTCAGATCTCGATAGATTAAGCCTTTATCGAAAAGTTCTTGAAATAGCCTCAGTTGAGATTTTATATAGCTCGTGTCCAATGTGCTGTACCAAAAACTTTTATCAATCCAATCGGCCGTTACGCCCCATTGTTCGAATTCCGCTCTTTGTTTGTCGATAGTTTCTAACGCAAAACTTCGTGCCAGTTCCCTTATCTTTACCGCATCCAGCTCTGTCGTTTTTCCTTTCTGTTTTTTGTTATAGGCATCTAGAGCTTTAAGTTCGATTGGCAAACCGTGACAATCCCATCCAGGAATGTAATGAACTCTCGTGTCAGCCGCAATTTTATGCCTGAGGATAAAATCTTTCAAAATCTTATTAACCGCATGACCCATATGTAACTCCCCGTTAGCATATGGTGGCCCATCATGTAGAATGAATTCATTCTCAGGAGGCAAGTTGTCCCGCTGCCAACTGTACAAACCGCTGAAGCAAGTCTGAAATAAGCTTACGTTATGTAAATTATGCGAGATGAAACTCAACTTCGCTATACCTGCCGTATACTCTCCTGTACCGCAGAACGCCTTTCTGCTTTCAATCGTGGCGGAAATTTCGTTCTTGGTAAATTGATTGTGTTGGTGAATTTAATTACATTGTCCGGGGCATTTTTGATGGAATAATGTCGCTTAGTAAAGATAAATAGTCTCACGGACAGCTTGGGAAAGTTAACTAGCATTTCGTACACTTCGAATCAAATCTGGAGAACGACCGGTTTTGTTTTTGTTTACATTCATTATCATGCGGCCAAGTAATGACAGGAGTCATAGGGTTCCCATCGGTTGGTTTTATTATTAAGCTGAATGTGCATGCAATTGAATGTGATTAATTAGGGTCCATCCACATACCACTTGGACAGAAAAAGCACTATTTTAGACCTTTTTAAACACCCCCTCTTTCTTCGTGGAGAAGCGTGGACATTTCTCATACCCCTCCCACTGTTGACCACGTGGACATCCCTTTATTTTTTTAGAAAAAAATATTCAATTTTCTTTGTTCTTTTTCATATTTTTATTGGTAAAAATGTTAGCTAAGCTATTACTATTAAATGGTTTGTTCTCATTAGAGCTTGGGAAGCTTTTTATTTTTTTGTTTGTTCGCTGAAGTCCATATGTAAATATTACTCATGGATCTAATCTCGAATATTTTTATAAAAAGCCGATGCAAGTTACTGAGTTCTTTGAGTTTTCAATTCGCTTTGCGGGCGAACTGAAGCTTAAACTCATAGACGTTATTCAGCGCCCGATTTCTGACGCCGTCCACTCAGCAGATCCGCAGATTCATCATACCTATCAAGATTAGTTTAATAATGTAGAATGTTTTCTCTCCTAAGCGTAATTTACATTACACAAAACTAGGTTGAGTAGTGCATGGCGGCTACAATGAACCTAGTCAAAACAAAACAACAGCAGTATCATGAACAAATGGAATAAATATGATTGATTCCTTTTATGGATTTTTATATTTTTGAAATTACGTGAACAATCATCGCATGAATAAGGGATACAGCCAGGTTTTTTAGGCGGTTTTTTTACGCAGATTTTCCAATTAACGAGTTTTTTTTCACGCGGATTTTCCAATTAAATACCAGTGCAATATCACATCTCTCCCTAGGCTCACATTTCTCTCTTATACTCCCTCAGAGCATATTACGATAATTAGTGCTTGTAACGGAGCTTAGCGCTTATGAAGGAAATTAGTGCCGCACCTTATCACGATTCTTACGTGGATTTTAGGTGTTGGATAACGGGGAACTCACCGGGCGGTACAACGGGACGTGGTTTTCACGGGCAGCGATTCGTCTTTCCCTGTCTTCTTAGCTCTGGACGGTCCAACAGTGGTACTGCACGTGCAACGGTAGTAGAGTGTACAAATCGCAAGGGAATCTTCTAGCAACAGCAGATAACCTCATTCGTGAGGAAAACATAGCTATAGCTACCAGTAACCAACGAAATTGCAGGAAAAAAATACGGATTTTCGGAAGCGAGCAACACTCAACTTTTTACTCCGTTTTACGTAAGGATAGTCCCATTTGAGATCTATCATTAGGTGACATGGTTTTTTACGCGGATTTTCAATTAACGCGGTTTTTTTACACGGATTTTCGAACTAACGCGAACCAACGCGGTGTTTTACGCGGATTTATTTTTTTTCGGAATACGAAACGAAAAGTATGGTTTTGGGTGCCAATAAAAATAGTTATCTCGATTTTTCATGCGGAAAAAATGCTACGAAATGTTGATTTGCGCGATAATATACCCTATGCAAAATTTTAGCTCATTCGGACTTCATCATTCATCAAAAAAAATTTGTTTTGTCAGAAGTCCCAGAGTGCCGATTTTTGACAAAAAAAAATTAGAGATGACACTAATTCTCGACGTTTTATGCAATTTTAAGACATTTAGCATCAATTTTTTTTCAAAAACCCCGAATTCCTTTCCGATCCCCCCTTGAGTGATTTTTCGATTTTCAAAAACGATCACAGGGGTTTTGAGGATATACTAGGCTCAAAATACTTTGCTTACAATGGAACTTGCTGCAATATTTGCAAAACTACAGATGCTTTTCTAAAAACACTATAGCAAAACTGTTTTTGCCACTTTTTTAAAGTGCAAAATGCAAAAAATTAAATAATTAGTTAAGGAATTAACTTTGCACACATTTTATTTGAGTTTTCAAAACTGCCTTTCGATTAGCAGTGCATTTGATGAATTGTTAATTATCGAAGACGATGGAGCACTTCTTCATTAGAACGAAAAAAAAACTTTGTATTGAAAGAATCAGCAGGGAAGTTCTTGGAATCCAATGAAAGCTGATTGATAGGGTTACACGGATTTGTTATTGACTTATTCAGCTAAATGCCCCGAAAAACCTTGAAATAACAGAAAGAAATCGATATTCTTGTTTTGTTCCTATATTTTTCTTCGCTACATTTATACACACTAAGATAACAATGTATCCGTAGTATATTCCGACACTCGAACTTTGAAATGTTGAAGTTGAAACTTTCAAATGATGTATGTCGATTTTCCACGAAGTTACAGCATTTTAAAAATAACTCAAAATTTTCAACTT
The DNA here is from genome assembly GCF_029784135.1 of Toxorhynchites rutilus septentrionalis. NCBI lineage: Eukaryota > Metazoa > Arthropoda > Insecta > Diptera > Culicidae > Toxorhynchites > Toxorhynchites rutilus. Next base: position 26,966,332 of record NC_073744.1, read on the forward strand.
CATAGTCTGTTCCTCTAATTTATTTATCGAGTGTATTATAAAACTAGAACATTCTTCGATTGTGTCTTCATCCTAGTGGAATGCACGATTATCTCCTACCAATGGAAACAAATCGATCGCTCTCAGTTCATATGATGACTTTCCGAATACACATTTTAGAGAAGAAGTTCAGCCATATGAAAAAATATGGATGTTTGACTCACTCAGGCTTACTCAGCTCAACCTTTTTTTTCATAAACTCAGAATACTAAGAGTGGGCGGAAAGTTCAATAATTCTTGAAAATACAGCGCATCGTGTCCACGTGGAGTAGGGTGGGAGCGAAAATGGTCATGTCAAATTTCAAGAACCGTCCGTGTACATTTTGTTTATTGGCCCAAAAAAATAACCTGTGCAAAGTTTCAGCTCAATCGGACATGATTTAGGGGTGCCTCAAAGTTTTGATTTTTTTGGCCACTCAGGCTAAGTCCCAAAAAGTCGATTTTCGGCCAAAAATTTGTTTTCTAGGTGAAGGTGGAAGCTAGCCGCAAATGGGTGCCACAGTATGAGAAAATTATCGTTTTCGCACACTTCCCATCAAGTAATATCAACCAAACTCTAATCGATTACTCACAAGATATTAAATTTTCATCTGCCGTGGCACTGTATAGTGAAAAACGTCGGAAAACTTGAGCTGGTGATCTGAAAGTTTAGTTTTCATTTTTCAATTTTCCGCAATGGTTTTGTTTGTATTGGTAAAAAAATCGTTATTTTTTCAACACTAATGCCAGACAACATCATTGAAATAGATGTAAAAACCACTCAACAAAACGTTATTCATGAGTCAGCGTTTCTTGTCATGAAAATCAATAAATTGTGTTGATATCAATACAATTATTATTTTTACGTTTGATGGGTCTATAATGTAAGTTTGAGCAACTTTAACATTTGTTAAGAAAATTGTATTACAGTGCTTGAAACACTGCCACGGCTGCCTATGCTTTCAAAAATAGTAAACGGAAAAGTATTACATTCAATCAAAATGCCTCGGTCAACGAAGAGAATGGTTAAGGCTCTCCAACGTGAACATGTGAAAACAATACGATCAACGAAGGAAAATATTAAGGAATTATCAACATCGAGAACGGAAGAACTTTTTAATACCAAAGGAGCCCCAAATTCACGTGTGTTACAAATTTGCTAATGTTACGCTCGCGTATAATCAGAATTTTACTTCATATGCAAATACACCTTCTATATATATTTATATTTGCAATTGTTCATACATTTAACTTCAGTATTGAATTGTTATTTTTTTTCAAATGTATTGTAAGACTCGTGTCAGTGAAGCGCCACACAGTCTGATAATTGAATTGATTTACGTACGAAAATCAAAATAAACGAAACAAATTGCTCTTCTCCCACAAACACTATTACCCCATTTTTACACGTGGTTTTACCTATACTACTACAATGGCTTCCTTCACCTTAAGTGAAAAAAAGTTTTCTTAGGTTTTTTTCCACAAAGTTAATGACAATGACTCCCCCTTGTGTGTTCCATTATGGTTGAATAAGTATGTGACACTATTTGGTGCCCAACCAGCGGCATATCGCGAAAACCACGAAATGCCACTGATAGAACTTTATTTCATTCATACAACCGACACTTTATCTCGTGCTTGGCTATCTGCTCTCTAGTAATGTATAAAAATGATGTCACAAATATTATAGGTTTGAGTAACTACTGACAATATATAATATGCTGCTGGGGTTCCACTAAGCTGGGAAGTATTACTATATTGTGCTTTACTTTTGTTGTGCCGCTGCAGCACTGGTGGTAGTTGAAACAGTAGTGGCCACGACATCAGCAGCAGTAATAGTTGTAGTAGTAGCAGGAGCAACACTTGCAGGTGCGACGGTCGCAGTAACGGTAGGAGCAGCTGCAGCTGCAGTTGCAGCAGCCGCGGATGCAGTAGCCGCGACCGTAGTAGTAGTAGCAGCTTTAGACGACGTTCCGTACGAATAAGGTTGGAAGGTGTCTCCATCGTCTCCCTCCTCCTCTTCGCCATCGGTTTCGAACGTGTTGTCCGGAATATCGTACAGCCGGATCATCGGCTTGTTGGGATCCTTCATAATCAAATACTTACCATCCTTCTGCTTCATACAGATATCGATGATACAACGTAAAATTCCCCAGGCATTGTCCATGCTCAAGTTGATCTGGTTGGCAAACTCTTGCGGCTTGAATTGTTGCGTTCCTAGGATAACGTGACGAGAAGAGTCACGCACGTGAGCACGAGACACATATCCGAACTTAATCTGATCCGAACCAGCCAGCAAAGCTTGAATAGTCCATTTTGCCAATTTGCATGAGTTGTTGCGCAACTCATTGGCCAAAACGGCACCGCGCTGAGTGTCAAGCTTCTGTCGCCATTCAACACCGTTGGCAACCTTGGAATCCCATTCATTCAGAGCCTTTATAGTAAGGAATTGAGTATCACCCTGTGGTGTCTGCAAAACAGCGTCATGCTCACAACGGGCAACCAACACAATGCCATTGTTCAAATCCCACTTTCTATAACGATAAGCAACACTGGCCACTTCTCCGTCTTCATCATCGCCAATAAATGGATTCGGATCTCCAAATTTGAATTTGGATTCCTTCTCGCCACTCTTCAGAACCTGTTGGCTGAAATTATGATTGATAAATGTAGCTTCGATTGCCAAATTTCTCGGGGAATTCAGCGAGTTTCCATCCTCCTGCGGAGGCTCAATTGCTGTTTCATTGACAGTTAGCAAATCGAATTCAGTGTTATCCCGTTTATCCATGAACAATTTTTCTCCAATCTTTTCAATGACAATATCCCACGAGTAATTTGATCTAGAGCAGCACATAATCGTAGCTAGAATTGCATCAGTCGCGTAAACATTTCCGTGATTCTTGGACAGCTGGCGAATAATCGGATCGTCCGTTGTCGTGACGGTGTGGAAGATTCTATCCACACGTTGCAATGGACGCTCGTTCTTGACATTAACACGATCATAAACCTTGTCGTAGTATTCCAGTGTTCCACAGGTTGCGATATCCTCTCCCTCTTTAACACTCGGCAGCGAGAGTTTGGACAGCCGCGGGAAGTCCATCTCCTCGATAGTGACCCAATCCGGACGTACCGCAACCGAAGCATCGCGAATCTTCGGCGGTGGTCCACGAGCCCCCCATTTGCGGGTAGTGCCACGTCGCTGATCCCGTCCCTTGTTGGCATTCTTAGACAGTGTTGTCATGGCACCGCTTTGAACACCACCGCGACCTCCGCGACCACGACCGCTGTAATATAAAAAAAAACATATTAATTGAAATTTTATATTCAATTCTATTTTTGCCACTTACCGATTATTTCTCATGTTACCATACTGTCGAACACGCCCACGCAAATGAGGAGGCTTTTGGATTCTGGCACTATCGACCAGATGGAATGTTGTCTCATCCTCTTCATGGTAATAGGCATACTGACTACCACCACCAAACTGGGACGCATACTTATCTGCAAGTGCAAATATTATTTAATGCATCTTGCATCTCTCGAAATGCCACATTTTCAGGTTATGTTTAGAAAAAAAAAACAATACTCACTGGGATATTTTTTATCGGTTTGGGCCGTTCCCGTCCAATCGGATATCTTTCCCAGGCGATCGCTTTTGCTGAAGGGCTGGTACGGAATATCCTTGAATGCATCCGGAAGCTCACATGGACCTAAAATGAATAATTCGCTCAATGAGACACATCGACTGGAAAGTACAAGCTAAACAGCAGCAGTCCAGAAGAATAAGAAGCCAAAAACGGGGCACGGCGAGACTACTCACCCCAACCTTCCTCGTTGAATTGAAGCTGCGGAGCATCGAAGACCGTGAACTCCGGTGTGCAAGTAATGGTCTCACTCATCGTTTCTACAGTGGACCGTAAAATATTTCTCTAGAAACGAACTAAATCCGATTTTTCTGCTTTTTTACACAAACCGTGATGCAGGAAAATTTTAGCCGAACGTGGCTGGATTGGCGAAAGGATCGATTTGACAGAATGTTGTCAAATGTGCGTGGTAAAATTGTTTTCTTGTCGCTCGGTTGGTAGCAGCGTACTGTGAAGCATAATACACTGTAAATTCAATTAAACAAACCGGACGAGGTACGAATTGATGATGATGATAATGCTCCCGCCTACTTTCCGTACAGAGATTGAAGCGAGAGGAGTTATTTAAATGATTTATTTTCTAAACAAATTTCTAAACTGATTTCAAAGTTAAGCAAAAAAACGAACCGTTTTTATTTACAGATAAAAGTTGAAAACATTTCAATGTCAAAGGACAAGCAAACACTCATTCTTGTCCGCCACAGAACCGATACGGTCCCGACGAGGCCCTTACAGTCAAATGACCCAGCAAGACACAAGTTCTACCGCCAGTTTTGTTTTGGATTATCTTTTGACTCATCCAGAGAAATTGAGAAATTTTCCTTTTTAAAAAAATTTCTAGACCGGCCCTTACAAAACTTTTAAATTAATATGGTGAAGCCAGAGTGAACGCGACACACGATGCGATGCGATTCAATGCGAAATAAATGCTATTTTCAAAGCGACATAGTGGCCAGAGTGAACGTGATTGAATAATCTTTATGGTCGTTTTTTGAATCTATTTCTCCTTCACGTAGTTTGTCGACTTTATTTCACAATCCCTCGTTCTGTGCTTTCTAGGTTTTTGGCAATTAGATTATCGTGCAATGCATATGCGTTTCGAGTCGGGGGATCAACGGTCACTGAAATTGTTAAGAAGACTTGTTTTGCACTATGGAACAAACTACACCCCCTTCAACAACAACCAACCGAACACCTATTCAAGTTGATAGAAACAGAACAATTAAGTATTCCAACAGAATGCAATCTCCCTGGAACAACAGTATCCATGCCATATATGTTTTGGATAACGAAGTCTACCCGCTACCCAGCAAACATTAAATCGCATAACAAGCGTATATATAACATCATATGCCCTAAAATTTGGTTGGCATATAATGCGCCTAACTGGCATATGCATGCAAAAGTGGAGGCCATATACATACATGGCAAATGCTTACCGAATTTGTTTGGATGCATATGCAACTTTGACCGGCTATAATAGCGATTATGTTGGAATTGAATTGCGATCTAATATGAATATATTCATGAATTGTCAAAGCACCAAATACGACTTTTGCCATACTCATATACGATTTATTACAGACACAGAAAAAAAATAAATGGCGCAAAATATTTTCGTTAAATGTTTATTATAACCTCACGAATCGCCATTTTTATATATGAGTATTTATGTTCGTAGAAATAATAATTGATTGATTGACTTATGTTGGGAGTGGCTAATGAATGTTTAAAATGACACAGATTGATGTTTGATGAAAACTGCTCCGATGTGGGTTCGAACTCCGGTCGTCTGGATTATCATCCACCAGCTATCTCGCGCGGCTATCTGAAATTTAATTCAACAGCGGTTAAAACTTTTGCGTGCATCAGCATTTCATTCACATTTCAATATGATGTAATATGCTCTTTATTAGGATCTATTATGATTTACTGTTTCATGATTTTCTTCAGCATGCAACACGATTTACTACAGTACTGAATCGATTTAAATTATACGCTTATAAGACACACAAACTGCATCAGCGTAATATACGCATATGATGCGGACTAAATATACTTTATGACAATGTACATCATAAAACTGATGTTTATTATACCGAATTGCGACTTAATTTGATAATGATATATAAAATCGTGTTTCTACATTTTATGCGATTTCAAATATACACGATACATACTTTGATTGATATTATATGCGATTATGATTTATTCGGATTTCTTGTAAGACTTAGTACGTGCAAAATTATACGATTTAATATTTGCTGGGTATTGGCACATATTTTGTGACCATATGCTCGAGCTTCAGAAGAATATTTCAAAGTATATTCAAATGTGATTATGGAGAGTGAAGGTTTCAAAGATCATCGCATAATTCGTTTCACCACGATGTAACGAAAACCGGGGAGCAGATTGGTGATGCGTTTCGTGATTTTGTTTGCACCACAAGAGAATCATAAAATAAAATCAATCAATTCGACTTTTTGCCCTTTTATCCAGGGAAACTTTCGTTTATTGTAGAAATAAGAATGCATTACAGTGCACCCGTGGCCGAGTGATTAGCGTCTCACATTATCATACCGGGTGTTCGGGTTCGATTCCCGTTCTGGCCGGGGGATTTTTCGTCAGAGAAATTTCCTTCGACTTGCACTGTGGTCACGTGTATTCAAGAGCTTGCCCCTCGGAATACATTCAAGGCGTGTTATTTGGCTTAAGAAATCTCAACTAAGTATTAATAAATGACGCTAGTTAATGCATATGTTGAGACGGCAAAAGTTCCACAGGGAACGTTAACGTCATTCAAGAAGAAGAAGAATGCATTGTATGAACTAATAGTAAGTTGAGTAGTATCAATGTATGTTGTATGTTGTTGAACTAATGATAAGTATGAATTGTTTCTCATCTGATTAACATGACCAATTAGATTACAAATCACCTTATGAAATAACACGAAATAAATCCATCTTGAAAAAAAAATCTTGGCATCATTCATCACTACCCATCAACACAAAATCATGAGTTTATAAATATTTTTTAGCATAGTTAAACCCTTCGTACTGATTACCGTTGCTATTGACAAACGCAGGATTTGTTGCTGATGAGAAGAATCTCACTACGAAACTCATAAGCCGTCGACACTTTCAGTATTATCTCTAACTTATTCATAAGAACTTCAAATAATTTAATTGCTACTCTAATTCCTGAAGTCGTTCTGCTTGACCGCTCCCCCGTAGTTCAATTTTAATTTCAATTTGTAGAGGTCGGAACTTGGGCTCTTGATGACAGGCGGATGTTTTGATGTAACATTTCAAGTTGGCTCGGTTGAATTTCGTAACAACGTTCCGTATAATTCTGTGTTCTCGTTGTCGGTTACCAATTGTCACTGCACTTTTTGAGCTTCATTTGTTGCTTCGAAAACATCAGAATATGGCCTGTGGAAATACTGTCATTAACAACATCCCCAGATCTCTTAATTTGTTTCACTTACCCGTGATTCATAACTTATCCGAAACTTTATTCCAACACTTATTGTTCAGAACTTGAAACTTCCTGTACTTTCGAGTTCGCTGACTCCGAAGTGCACTTTTCTGGAATATAACTCCAATCACCGCTTACACAGCCACAGAAACATCTTCTTCCACAATTATGTAAACAAAATATTAAATTGACATTCTTGTCCTGACTCAGAATTTTTCTACCGGCGGTATCAAATAGCTGCCCTTCGACCGTTCCTCCAGTTCCAAAGTTGATGTTTATTTCCCAACAAATTAAAACGGTGAGTCCGACTACTGGTATGATTCAGATGATAACATCGAACCTTTTTTTTCACAGGAGAATCAACGGAACTGCATGTTTATGCCATTCATAGCCAACCATAATCAGCAGAATAAGCCAACCATAGCGGAATGAGCGAACAGCAAAGCAACATCAGCAACCGGACGGCGTTATTTAATTTTAACTTAGATAGGGAGCAAAACTTTTTATCGAGACCTCTGTAATTGGGACAGAAATAAATATATTTAAATATCATTTGGCTCTTCAAGCTTACCAGAAGTGTTCTAAAAAGCCACCCCGAAGTCCCCGAACTGTAGCTTATGTTAAACCAACGTTGAACCGACGGCTTATGCTGGGTTATACTGGCTGCTTTCACATTTGTTTACCATTGTTATCGCGTAATATGTACGAATAATTCGTATTGCAAAAATTTACTCATGATTGGTAATATTTACCGAAAAATTCATCATATGTACCAATGTTTCCTAAGAGTGCAAGATCAATTGACCCAATTGACGAATTTCATTTACTCACTGAGAGAATCTTCACACCCAACTTCACTTAAAATTTCCCGTGTTCTTTCCTACAGGGATATCGTTTCTGGTTTCTATACCGTCCTCTCGGAGCTGTCAATTCGAAAAACGTGTGTTTGTTGATTACAATTCGTTACGCGGTTTGTAGTGCACATTGCTGTATCGAGTACAATAATATAAGTTACAAATAAACATATAATCATTAACTGTGAAATGATCCAAACAAAGAAGCGCTCAATAACCAGCGAAGGTGAAAAATCAGCCACCAAAAAGCTAAAATCGAATAACAACGATGGCGAGAAATTGTTGAAGAAGTCAGTTCCTAAGGACAGTGATTCGAAGGGTAAATTTCAAAAGAAGTTAGCTCCCGGTGGTAAAAAGTTCGATGGTGCTAAGAGTGGAGGTAACTTTAAAGGTAGGAATGATCAAAAATCATTCGGGGAGAAAAAAGCGTTCGTTCAGAATACACCGGAATCGAAACGAGAATACTGGAATAGTTTAAAAACCAAGCAGAAGGAGCTGCGGGAACAGCGGCGGAAATTGAAGACCAAGGATTTGTATGAGCTGAGTGTGGGTGCGAAGAAGATTTACGAGACATTGAAGAAGTAAGATATTTAACATTTCCAGAAAACAACATCAATTGATGATTTTATCGTTTCAGGAAATCAACGGAAAATAAAGAACAGCTCGTTGGCGATCTACACGAGAAGCTTAACAAGGACGATACTTACAACAGGATAGCGACAAGCCATGATACCGCCCGCGTGATCCAATGTATGATCAAGAATGCCTCCGATGATATTCGGTTAAAAATAGCTGAGAAGCTAATTCCGCATATACACGAGCTGGCCGTTTCCAAATATGGCCATCATTGCGTTTCCAGTTTGCTGAAGAATGGCACGAAACCGCTGTGGGCCAAACTTGTGGATGCAATTACCAAACATGTCGTCAAAATTGCCAATCAGTCATTTGGCGGCTCGATTGTGGATTCGGTTTACAACGAATACGCCACAAACGAACAAAAGTGTTACATGCGGCAGGCATTCTACTCGGAAATATATCAACAGACTAAAGACAAAAAGGTCACTTGTATGAAGGATACATGGGAAACTAACGAGTACATGAAGAAGACAGTTATATCCACTGTGAAGGGACATTTGTTGCAGGCTGCAAACAAGCAGCTCACCGATAACGCCTTATTCCATGCTCTTTTATTGGATTTTCTTCAGGAAGCCGGAGAACTCGAACGCACGGAAGTTATCGAACTCTATCTGCCTCATTTGGCTTCGATTTCCAGCACCAAGGATGGAACATCGGCTGCGATTTTTTGTTTTCTAAACTCTGTTGTTAAAGATCGTCGCGCAGCGCTCAAATCTCTCAAACCCTTTGTGGAAAAGTTGAGTGTTCACGAACATGGTCACCGTTTGATTTTGTGCATTTTGAACTGCTACGATGATACGGTTATTCTGGGGAAGCAGTTGGTTTCCGTAATTATGGAAAAAGTAGAAGCGATTGTGTCCAGCGGGGAATGGGGACGGAAAGTGGTGGGTTGGATTTTTTCTCCGGCAGATAAGGATCTGTTGCATCCGACTCAGATTGAGATATTGGATGGATATTTGAAGTACAGCAAAAAAGATAAAGAAATTCGTCGGAAGGAAATTTTCTCTGCCGCTGTGGAACCGTTTTGCAAGGCAGTTGAAAAAAATGCCACTTTTTGGTTACGAGGAGGACATACGGCGCTGCTCACGGCCGCGATTGTTAAAACCCGTAAGATGGTGCTTGCTATTATTATTGTGGTATATATCTTTACTTCTCATTTTGTAGTGAGCGGAGATCATTTGAAAAGGGTCCACGAGGAACTGGCAAAGGTAGTTTGTGATGCCGAGTGGCAGGTACATGAGAACGAAATTAATTCAGAGGGAACCCCTATGCAGATCGATAATAAGAAAAAAGAGGAAAAGAACAAAGGTGGCAAGATAAAGAAAATCAGAAAGAGTCCATTTGCCGAAGATAAAGTAATTTTCCTAGTGATTCCTATATTTATTCGCAAATAATTCAAGCAAATGTTTGCAGGAAAAAACACGCGAAAGGCTTCTCGCAGCCAATCCACTGGTGAATGGGATAGAACACGCCGGAGTACATATTGCCATCAAGAAAATCATCAAATTAGACCAAGAAAAACGTCAGGAGGATGACGAGTCCTCTCAGTTTGGCGAGGCTGTGATAGAAAATCTGGAGGATGTAAGCTTACACAAAGAATAATACTTAATGTGTATTTTAATTGATTTCAGCGATTGTTTCAGGTCAAATTGTGGATTTCGCAAAATCGACCATGCTTCTTGCTGCTGCTGATATTTGAAAACTCTTCTGAACACGTTCAGAAACAAATCCAACAAAAACTCAAATCCCTCAAAAAAGATTTGAAAAAGCAAAATTTTATGGGGGCAAAACTTTTGATAGAGAAGCTTAAGTTGTAGTTTTGTATTTCTTTAGCTGTATATTTAACACATGTTAATCTGAACTGCTAATATTAATAGACATTAAACGATACCTTTCCATTTTATTTCGTAACCATTGAAATCCCAAACCGCCACAACTTGCTTACTTAAGTCTCAAAATCAAATGCACCCCTGAGTCGGTATCGACTATGTCGGACATGTCGCCCACCTTGAGCGCAAACGACGCATCCTCGAAAGGCTTCTGCATCATGCCCCGCTTGAACATTCCCAAATCTCCCCCTCGTTTGGCGGAACTGCAGTCCGAGTATTTCTGAGCCAACTCTGGCAGCGTCGCTTCGCCCGATTGTATCTGTTTTTTGTACCCTTCGAGGATTTGGATGGCTTCACTTTTGGAACGAGTGATGTTATCGTCCCGCCAAGAGCTTGGCCGCCGGGAGTCCTTGTGTTTCACCAGCAGGTGAGCGCACTGAACTTCGGTTGTTTCCTAAAATTGATGTGGTATTTACATCATCGCTTTTTTTTCGTTTCAATGAGGCGATACTCACCTCAGGACTCGCCGGCTTAGTCGGGAGATCCCACTGCGATTCTTTGGTGTAGATGTTCAAATAATAGGTCATGCCTGAAAAATACCATAAAACATAGCATTAAACTAAACCGGGTAGCGGCATTTTATGCGCAATTTGTGGTCAACTTCCTATGGTACATACCTGTAGACCGGCTGGTGCGCTTTTCCCAACCCTCGGGGACAGTTTCCTGGCCGTCGGACATCGTGCTGCTTATTTCGCGCGACAAAAACTTTGATTCTGTGCGTCCAGCAATCCTAAACAGTGGCAAACACTATCACTACACCAGCTGTTCTCGCAAAATGCTTCTGCAGAGATTAGCAAGCGCGCAGCTTCCGAAATGAGCGAACAACGGGTGTTTTTGCGTAACGCACAAATGTCAACTGGACAGCAACGGTTCGGTAACGCATCGTGAGTCAACACTGAATTAAAAAATCATCTAAAAATTTTGTTTCGCTGAGGCAACTTCAGATCGGACTTCACCCCGTTTATGAGATTTTCATCATTTTTGAGATGTAAGGGGCTGTCCACATAAAACAAAACAACACGAGTATATAATATCGATATGGTTATTATCAAGGCGTTTATATTAATATATAACAGGTGAAGCAACATCATCACTTCTATAAGAAGGGGATTACGGTTTGTGGAGCGGGGGTTGTTTGTTTTGTTATTGCTAGGATACACCATTTTTGCATTTTCACATGCGAGAGTAGTGGAAATAAGAATGAAATTCTACAAAATCATCCCTTCTTTTTCACACAAATTCGCGAAAGCCGAACTTAGTAGGCGTCGTTTGAATAAGCGTCGTAGCAGTTTGTAGAGAGCCGCCGGCAGCGTTATGATGCTGTTTGTAAACAATACCGACAGCAATTCCAATATGGCTGAAAGTGCATTTCATATGATTGTTTCACCTGGTATATATAGAGGCGCCTTGGTTATTAGCATACCTTTGAGGATATAAACATGTTGTGTTGTGTTATGTAGCTTGGACGAATTCAACTCCAAAATTGCCAATCAAACTTATATACGTAAGTTAGTGCCTAATATCTGATACCGTTCACTTAGCTGATCGACAAATACATCGTCTCATTAGAACCAGTTCACTATTGCAAAATCTTTCTTCGTTCAACTTCATAAATCTTGGGAAATATTGAGTTGCTTGGAATCTTTTTCTTCTTCTTCTTCTATGGCACTAACGTTCCTAGAGGAACTTCGCCGTCTCAACGTACTATTACTTGGGTATTTTTTTTAAATTTCTATGTCAAATAACGTGCTCCCGTGGCCGAGTGGTTAGCGTCCCACATTATCATGCCGGGGGTTCGGGTTCGATTTCCGTTCTGGCCGGGAGATTTTTCGTCAAAGAAATTTCTTCCGACTTGCACTGTGGTCACGCGTATTCTAGAACTTGCCACTCCAGAATACATTCAAGGCGTGTTATTCGGCATAGAAATCTCAACTAAGTAGTACTAATAATGACGCAAGTAATACTTACGATGAGAAGGCAAAAGTTCCACTGGGAACATTAATGCCATCCAAGAAGAAGAAGGTGTCAAATAACGCGCCTTGAATGTATTCTGAGTATCAAATTCTAGAATACGCGTGCAAGTGCAATAAAAATATAAAAAAAGCCTGTCACGATTATTGAAGCAAGTTTTCATTGGGCCTGATCACGAACATCACATCACGGTGAAAACGGAATGAAATGCATACAAATTGCATACAATTCTTTTCGTTTTCACCGTGAAGTGACGTTCGTGATCAGGCCCATTGTATTTTTAAAGCGAGTCGTTGATGGAGATGCAATTCATTTAAGGGGGGACCCCGGTCTGGAAGGTCGAAAAAATCGAATTTTAGTTTTTTGCATTTTTGAGAAGCTTATGAAATGTTGTCCTAAAGGGATTTTTCGATAATTGATTCCGTTGGAAGGTTACGGCCAAAAGTATGAAGTCATCTCAGGGATATAGTATTGCTGTACGAATTTTGAAACGCATTTTTCTCGAAACCATTTTTTTTTTACTGATGATATCGATATCTCAGGATCTACTCGACCGATTTGGCTGAATTTTTTTTTTCAGCATGTAGAAATGAATTATCCAAAGCGTTACATAGCAGTTTTTTTTATATCTCATTTTCTCGATTTTTAATGAGTTTCTAAACAGCTCATTTATAACAAAAATGCCATTTTGGCAATTGTTCAAATTTTCCAAAACCCCTATGTAACTCTTCAGGTATTGTCCTAAAGTTTCAAAATATTTATCGAAGTTCGTTCTGTGAGTGCGTCGTTCTGCGTTGTTTTGAGTGCGTTTTTTTAGATGGAAAATACATCTTCAAATATACCTTAAACAATAACCAAAATACCCGAACGCTTCACTTTACTTCTAAGGTCGAGGACATAGTGAACGCGATGCGATGCGGGTGCGGGCGCGGACCCGTTTGCGGGAAAGATCTTCCGTTCACGCAAAATGCAACCCAAATGCGAACCGCCCGGGCCTGACATAGTGAACGCGATGCGTTGCGGATTTTCAATGCGGCGAAACAGTTTGTGAAATGGTTTGCCGCGAGTGAATGCAAGACGATTTTCATCAATATCTTCACAATTGAACTCATCGAACGAAAATAAAAATTGGGTTGTTAAATTATTATTTTCGCTTTGTTCAATAAATCATATAACTTTATTGTAATTTACATAATGCATATTGTGGAATATATCGCATACATACAATTTATTACTAAGTTAAATATCTCACAATTCAATTGTTTATAAAATGAAGACATGTAATCATATTTGGCACCCTTGTGTTGGGTTGATTACATGTAGAATGGAGTGGCATGAAATATCAAAAAAAAAAGCACGATCTAAAGCGATCAGTATGTCACAGCACGTGGTGAGCTCCAATTAATCGCTAATCGGCCTAACACCCGAAAAAAATCACGAACATACATTATTTTTCGACCTTCAGGGGTCTCCCTTAATGTTTTTCGATCAAAAAGTGTAGAGCTCGTACATTGTAGCGTTTTACGTAATCAAGCTTCACCAGGTACTCATTAACATAGATACCTGAAAATGTAAACGAAGTTCAATGCCGTCAACGCGAACACTTCAAGCGAACCTCAAACGACTTTTTTTTTCCGAGAATCAATTTGGAAACACGACGGAATTGTCTTAATGGGCTTCGCGGTAGCATCTTGTCGTGATTAGAGATGGGCAAAACAGTTCACTTTGATGAACGGTTCAGTCAATAACCGTTCATCTAAGTGAATCAGTTCTTTTGAACCGTTCTTTCTCTCTTTCGTTCGGTGGTATTAAGAACAACATAGAATGTTAGCTGAAACTCAACATGAATAGACAGCTATTCATTGATATCGTTGGATTGGATAGTGTACACATGGGTTTTTTTTTGAAATTTAGTGGAGAAACATAAGGTGCTTCTTTTTTAAAAATCGCAAACTGTATGTGAAAATATATTTATCGGCCGACAAAAGTATATGTAATAATTTGATGCGAACAAAATATGTTCAATTTTTCATATTTTCTGTTTGGACAACACACAGGTTCCATGTAAGATCATATTTCATTCAGAGAAAAAAATCAGCAGCGATTTTCACTAACAATCAGTCATACAAACAATCACGATAACACGTACACGCAATAGACCAAACAATGGATTGAAAACAACGAAAAAACTTTTTCTCAACTTGCCCTCACCATGAAATTTTATGTTTACCTAATTCATGAATCACCCCAGCTTCCCTCAGATTGTTTTCTGAAAATTAGGAAGTATATTAATATAACGCATGTGCTCCCGTGACCAAGTGGTTAGCGTCTCACATTATCATGCCGAGTGTTCGGATTCGATTCCCGTTCTGGCCGGGGGATTTTTCGTCAAAGAAATTTCCTTCGACTTGCACTGTGGTCACGCGTATTCAAGAGCTTGCCCCTCGGAATACATTCAAGGCGTGGAACGTTAACGCCATTCAAGAAAATGAATATAACGCGGAATTGAAAGAATACATGAAATTGAAAATATAAAGCTTTGCCTTTAAAGCTACGAAAATCTAATTTAATGTTTAACCCAAAATTGAGTATACATTAACAAAATAAACCCTGCGTTACATGCATTTTGCTTATAAATCACAATATGGTTTTATTTTTCTTACAAGCGTTCTCGTTATTTCAATCCATTCCGTCCAGCACAAATCAGTTCAGCTGCACTCGTCCGTTCGCAAACAGTTCGTTCTCAAACAGTTCTTTCCCATACAGTTCACTCGCAAACAATTCGTTCTGAACTAGTTCGTTCACAAACAGTTCACTCTCAATCAGTTCGCTCTCAAACAGTTCACTCGCAAACCGTTCTTTCGGAATCAGTTCGTGGGGGAGAACTACCGTTCTTTGAAAAAGAACGACCGTTCATTCACTCATTTTTTCGGCGAACTAGTTCTTCCGTACCGTTCGTGAACGGTTTGCCCATCTGTAGTCGTGATCACAAACGTGATCATTCGACTTAAGATTCTCCAGGCTCCGAAAGCATTGAAAAAAAGTGGAATGAAATTAATGAATAATGGAGTTTAATCAGTTCTTTCTGAGATTGATAACATTCTGTAATGGGTAAAGTAAATGAACAGATCTAGACTACTAGGCATCAGTGCTGATTGTCTGATTTATTTCTTGTACACATGATTTGTTTATATGAGTTTCTTTTTTTTACAATAATAACACGTATAAATGAAATAAAACTCATATGAAATTGTAGCACAACTGGATTACTTTACTTGTTATTTTCCAAAAATAAAATATAGAAGGATGCCTACGTGTATAACAGAGAGACGGATATATTCAATGTCCACGCTTGATTACGGTTGAGGGGGGATGTCTGAAATCGCGCTTTTCCTGTCTATGTGGTGTTTGGACAGTCCCTTATGCTGTATTAAAATTATTTTTCTAAATCATTTTTTTGTCATTCCTCCGAAGTTTTTTTTTCAGATTATTCGTGTATCTAAATTGAAATAGAAATACCAGTGATTGCGGTGTGTAAGTGCATTTGTAAATCAAATAACGTTACCTCGAAGATGATATTTTGGGTTATCCGACGTTGTACATTCAGTATTTGGGAGGCGTTATGCCGCCAATCAGAAGATTGCACATCCGTTCGCCCAAGTTTCACGAAGATTGACGATTCTCCGTGTTAATGGAACCCCTGAGAAACGCATCTAAACGTGTGGAGAGCTTCGAAAACATGTGCCACGAATTCGTACAGGACGCACATGCTACTGCTGACGATTGCAAACGGTTGTTGATTTTTGCAACGCGCTTGATCTCTTGCTCTTCACTCTTGGCAGGGCTCCTACATAACGGGGGTAACGTTCATTTGACAGTGACTTTTTGCATTCACTGTTGCTCTGTGTGTATTGAGCTTACAAGCGGGCTTGTGTTGGTGCGTAGGTTTCTGGGTTGCGCGAAGACGACGTCGTGTCTTGTTTTTTTTGTGTCTAGTCTTTTCTCTCCCCGCACGAACCAAGCAGCACTGGCAGCAAAAGAGTGGAGTTGGACATTATGTGTAGTAGGCAGCAAGCAGACAGAGTTCACAGTCATCATCAAATGTCTGGCCGTGGTCGCGATCAAGAGTGAAAATTTCCAATTTTATCTTGCACCGCTTGCTGCGTGGTGCCTATTTCAGGGCGAGTCAAGTGAAAACTACGTGATTAATAAGTCGTTCGTGCCAGCAATTGCGTTCCTTTTCGGGCTGATATTTTCCTGTTTGATCGTTAGCTGGGAGGAAGGTGTACCCAAAAGTGGGAGGATTGCGTGTTGAGGAGGAAAAGTTTTGCTATTTAGGCCAGAAAGAGAAGAACGAAGGGTCGCTGAAAACGGTGCAGAAGAAAAAACTGTAAGTGCATGTTGAGTGTCGCCGAGAGAGAAGTAATAATAGGGAAACGAAATTGCAATTCGTTCCAGTGATAAGTTTGCGAAAAGCCAAGGGGCAACAGTGATTGAAAAGTTTTGGAAAACCGTAGGGTGTCTGGATAGTGCGGCAGAGAGGGAGAGCTATATATAATAAGTCCATAGAAGATTGTGTTTTGCGTCCTGCCAAGTATTCAAAAAGCGAAAAAGAAGTTGAGGGTGCTTTGCATTTTGTTTCTCCATTTTCATCTGTGTGTCTGTTTTTTTGCATATCCGCGTAAGCTTTTCCATGGGCGGTCATCCTCCACATCAGCTGCTGCATTGGAAAAATCATTGAGTGAAGAAACGATCGAGAAAAAAAAACAAACGCAACCCCGTAACAGAAATCATAGCCAGAAATAACAACAACAACAAACAAGCGAAGAGGAGAATCAGAAAAAAAGAGTTAAGTTTCTCTTCATTACAAAACCCACCTCTGCTGACTTTGGTGTGTGAATGTCGAAATATGACGTATGCAGCTTTTTGACACAGGTGAGTTTGAAAAAAGCTGAACGTAACGAACACGCGAAAATCAAGAGGAAACATTGGCAGGAAGTGATGCCAGCTGTGCCGCGAGGGCGTTTTTCAAGTTGAAAATATTTTATCTCCAAAAATGCAAAACTTAAGTTCAATCGTCTGGAAGGCTCCAAATAGTTTTTAATCTGTGTAATTCGTATAATTGTATAATTATCTGAAAAAATCCTTCAAATATTCCCGCATTCGGCAGTTATCCATGTTTAAAATTCACTGCAAATCATCTTCCGGATGTACTTGGACCCTGGACATTTGATGAGGAATCCATTCACAGTTGTATTGCATGGGATTTTCATAGATAGACTTCATATACTAAAAGTGGTAAATATAACCCAAATTTATATTGGGCTGCAGTTTAGGGAAATATGAAGAATAAAACACTCATATCAGTAGAACTATTCACCTATAGGTCAGCTTTTATATGGCATAGCTCAGGAATCATTTTCGTTCGAAAGGAACAATGAACCTCCATAACCATTTCGAACAAACTGAAGGAGCTGTTTCTCATGATTTAGTGATGGGATAATGACCCCTGGAAGAGTCTATGCAGAAAATGGAACTGGAAGAAAGTTACTTCCAGTAGGTTAACGATCCATAATATACGGCGAAAACAATACGAATTCTTCCGATCGACCGCCATTAAACCCCACTCCAGAGTCTCGATTTGAAAATCTTTGTACTATCCTCGACAACCAGATTGTACATTCACTGAATGAAGTTGTGTGTGCGTAGTAGAATGAAGTGCACGTAAAAATATTCCGTCTCGGTACAAACAGTGAAACAAGCTACTTTTCCCAACTGTAAAATCGCCGAATGCTGACCAATTCACCGATTTAGTGTACCAATTCGTGTCGTGTCGTTTCATGCAAATATATACGGTAGTTACCGTGTAAAAGATCATTTTCTTTATTTGTGCAACCGCAGAACGACAATTGTGTGGGGTACAAAGAGAGATTCGAACAGTTATCTAAGTTGTGTGCGCCATCGATACCAACATGACTGAAAAAGATAGTCAAATGCGTCTACGGAGTGACCTAGCACGATCTGGTGGTAGGAGTACTGAAGCCGATATGACTGTAGCAGACCTTGCCAATCTTATGCAATCACAACTAGCCAGTTATCAACGTACAGTGAAGGAAGACTTCAAAAAGCTCGGAGATTCCCTGTCGTCGCTTACAACACAGATGAGCAAATTGCGAAAAGAAATTACTTCGGATATTGAGAAGCTGCGAGATGAGAACAACCGCACATTTGACAAGTTAACTTCGTCAATCGATGCCGCAAAGAAGGAAACATCGCTGGCATTGGATAGATCTGCTCGAATAAACGATCTTGTGGTGAGCGGAGTCCTGTATGTGGACGGAGAAAACCTGTTATCATATTTTCACACATGGTGCAAAACGTTCGGCTATACTGAGACAAATTATCCGCTCGTCGATATCCGTAGACTCTCCAAGGGAATGCTAACGGCTGGAAGCGTGTATACGATCCTGATACAATTTGCCATCACTGTCCAGCGTAACGACTTCTACTCTCGGTATCTTCGCTCACGTTCACTGTCGCTCTCTGATATCGGTTTTTCGGTTGCCAAACGAATATATATCAACGAAAATTTGGGACCCAACGTCAGAAAACTACGATCCAAGGCACTACAACTGAAGAAGGATGGGAGGCTGCGAGGAGTATTTACACGGAATGGTATCCTATTTGTGAAGAGAACTGGCGATGAGAAAGAGATCGTCATATCTACGGACGATGATTTTCATCTATCGTGAAACCCTTCCTAATGAATTATTGTTTATCCTTCTTTCCTTCCCTCTCTTCCATGATTCCCCTCCTGAAAGTCGGTTCGCGTTGCTGCTGTTGCTGCCAAATGATATTCTGCTGCTGTGTGAGATCTGTTGACTGTTCCTGTATACGGCGATCCATATATTTCTTGTTTCTGTTTGTGCCAAAAAAATATGATGTTGATGCTTTTTCTAGGATGTTTGTTATAATGAAGAATGTAGATTTTTACGAAATGCTCTTTTATTATCCTCCTTTGATAGCTAAGTCCTTCTATTTATCCAATGGCTAATAATTCCAATTCTAACACCTCGACAAACTGGTGCATTCCAGGTACTGTGATGAAATCTGCGTTAATTAAAAATAAGCTCTCTGTATGCTGTGTGAATTGTCAAAGTATTTGTGCTCGTGCGCTTTGCAAGATTGAGGAGTTGCGTCTGATTGTTAAAATAAGTAATGTTGATATACTGTGTGTTAGTGAAATGTGGTTGAATGAGAATATTGACAATTCTATTATATCCATTGATGGATATAATATTGTTCGACATGACAGAGTAGGTCGTTTGGGAGGTGGTGTATTAATTTACATAAAAAATGGTATAACCTGCAATTTGATCATGAAGTCCAATAATCAATTCAGAGTGACTAATACTGAATTTATCACAATTGAAGTACTTCTGGAAAACGAAAAAATACTATTGACTGCGCTTTACAACCCACCAGAAATAGAATGCAATGAATCACTTGAACATTTGTTATTGACATATGGAAGTTTATACAACTTTATTTATTTCCTTGGTGATTTTAACACTAATCTCTTAGTAAACTCACCGAAGTCGGATAGGTTACGTAACGTGCTATCTACTCATTCGGTACAATGCTTGGGAAGCGAGCCAACGTTTTTTCATAGGAACGGTGCATCACTGTTGGACTTGATTTTGACCAACGATGCTTCTAAAGTTTTGAGATTCAACCAGATAGAAGTTCCTGTGCTGTCCAACCACGATCTTGTATTTGCATCTCTTGATTTTAATCATAATTTATGTCCAAGGAACATTCAGTTCCGTGAATATAATGCCATACAGTTTGACTCATTGATAGATGTTTTTCACTCAGCAGAATGGAGTTATTTTTACAACACATATAACTCCAACCAAAAATTGGAGTTTTTCAATAATTTGTTAACGGATTTACACGATATGTTCGTCCCTATTCGTACAATCTACTCTAAGAAGAAGGTCAATCCTTGGTTCAATTCTACCATAAGTAGAGAAATTGTCAATCGTGATTTGTTATATAAGAGATGGAAACATCTTAAAAACCCCAATGCTCTTCTTGATTTTAAAAGAGCACGAAACAACGTAAATGAGCTCATACGATCTGCCAAACGAAACTATTTTTCAGCCAGGCTAAACACGAGTTTGCAAACAAAAGAATTATGGAAAAATGTCAAGAAGCTAGGAATTAAAACACCGGAGACAAAAACTGTCATTAAGTTCACTGCTGATGAAATCAATCACTCTTTTTGCAGAAATTTTACTGATAATCACACAATAATTCATAATTCTAATGAATCAACGTATGTGGAGCGTGAATCTTTTTACTTTGATAGTATCAACCAAGAAGACGTTATTTATGCCATGAATGCAATCAAATCAAATGCTCTTGGGCTAGATATGTTGCCATTAAAATTTTTGAAGGTTATTTGTCCGATATTAATTGAACCAATAACGCACCTATTCAACCACATAGTTACTACGAGCGTTTTTCCAGATGCTTGGAAAAAAACCAAAGTTATACCCATAAAGAAAAAAACCCATTTGAGCTCATTGGACAACTTGAGACCTATCAGTATCCTTTGTGCATTATCAAAGGTGTTCGAAAAAATAATCAAAATTAATATAAGTAATTATATAAAAAGATATGACCTGTTAAGTCCATTTCAGTCCGGCTATCGAGCGAAACACAGTACAAAAACAGCAATGCTCAAAGTATTTGATGATATTGGAGTCGTGATTGACAACGGAAGGCCAGTAGTCCTAGTTCTTTTAGATTTTTCCAAAGCGTTTGACACCGTTTCTCATGAAATACTGTGCCAAAAATTAAAAACGAAATTTACATTTTCAGATCATGCAGTTAACCTAATTAAATCGTATCTGTGTTCAAGATCGCAGGTGGTTTTCAATAATGGAGTTTTTTCGTCATTTCTTTCCATAACATCAGGAGTTCCTCAGGGCTCAATATTAGGACCCATTTTATTCTCCTTATACATAAATGACCTCCCTTGTGTAATTCAAAATTGCGAAATCCACCTCTTCGCCGATGATGCGCAAATATATTACAATTGTTTAGGAAAATGTGCAATTAAAATATCTCAGGAAATTAATGAAGACATAGTGAGAATTTATGAATGGGCGTGCAAAAATAAACTTGCACTGAATGCTAATAAAACAAATGCAATTTTTATTGGTGGTTCTTTAAACGATTCACTGAAACCGGTTTTGTTGTTGAACAATGAGATTGTTCAATTCGTCGACAGCGCAATCAGTTTAGGTATACGTATCGAATCAAACTTCGAATGGGACAATCATGTAATGTCACAATGTGGAAAAATATATGCCTGTTTGCGAACTCTTTCCAGAACTTCTTCATTCTTATCCACTGCTACAAAACTGATGCTATTTAAAAGTTTAATTCTCCCGTATTTCATAGCATGCGATTTTTTACTTGACTCTATTTATGTGGCTACCTTCAATAAATTAAAGGTCGCCTTAAACTCATGTATACGCTACGTTTTTAATTTAAGTCGGTATTCTAGCGTTTCACATCTGCAGCATATACTTATTGGATGTCGATTAATACATTTCAGCAAACTTCGTTGTTGCTTTCTTTTGCATAACATCGCGAGTACAAAACAACCGAATTATTTGCACAGTAAACTTCAAATTATGAGGAGCAATCGTTACAAAAAATACATATTACCGCGGTATCGTACAACCAAGTACGGGAACTCATTTTTTGTTCGAGGTGTCGTACATTGGAATTCATTACCTGTATATCTTTCCAATCAAAAATCATTCTTAGCTTTCAAACGAGGATGTAAAGAGTATTTCAGTTAAGTTAGTATATTTGTGTATTGTAAAGAGCATTTTTTGATAAGAAATTTTTAATATTTTGTATAACTTAAAACTCGTAAATCCAAATTGATAAATGGCACTTTCTACTAGGAACAACTCAATGTAACATAAAAAAGACTTGGTCTTACGTTGCAAAATAAGAATAAATATGAAAATGAAAATGAAAAATGAAACCAGGTGTACAAATGACGTGTGACAAACAAACAAGTGGTTTTGCAAAGGTTTGGGGCGATTCTGACCCAAAGCCCCTCCGAAATCTATTCGAAAGCATACCAAAACATCTGTTAGTGAGGTCAAATGATGTCATATTGACTACTAAATATTTGTTTTTCTATACTGGGGTGTAAATTTAAAGTTTCGAAAACGAAAGCGTTACGTCAGAGAACGAGATTTTGAGCGTTGATAGCTCTTAAACAACAGAACGAAATGGCATGATAAACACTTCATTCCAAAGATAAAATGTCTACGCGTTATATACTTATTACTTTTTGATCCAAAAACTTGTTTAAATAGCCTTAAAATTGCTTTCAAAACAGGCGATTGAAATCACCAATCGGTATATAAGCGAGCGCCGCTCGAAATTCCACTCAGTTATAACAGAACAGCGATGAACGGTGTCACCAAGAGCCTGTTTATGCATCTTAGGCCAGAAGGGAATCCATCGGGAGGAGAGTGATGCCACTGAAAAGGCGACCAAGAAAGTAACAACATCAAAAATTGGTTCCGCTTGAAAATTACATTCAAGCGGAAGAGTTTATTTCAATGTTTTGTATTCATATAATAATGCGACCAAATACATTTTGTTTTGTGAAGTTATAATCAAGTTGAACTAACAGGAATGCTTCCGAAGATTATTCTTCCCCATCAGTAAAATATTTTCGTATCCAATATTGGATGCATAAAAACTTGTGTCTCCAACGTAACGCTCTCGTTTTCGAATTCCCCCAAATAATCATTTATTCATTCATTCAGAACGGATTTAGATTCAACTTCAAACAAATGATATCTAAATCAACGATAGTCCTACGTTAACCTTGCGGTTAGACCACAGATATAACCCACATTCTGTTTTTGTTCATTTTGACATAGAACTATGTCTTTGATTTCTATATAGGGGGGTAACTCTACGAAAACTGTAACGTTTCATTGAGAGTTTTCAAACGGCATATCACTCAAAATTGTTATTGCGACATATGTTGTGTTGTATACCATTGCACAATGGTCCAGGAGATGCATTTAAGTGGAAATTAGCATTCAGAGCTCGATAGTTCTTCTCTAGACAAAAACTGTCTGAGACAAAGTTGTTACTCATGATAGAGAGCTCGTTTTTATGTTGTCAAAAATAGGGTGACCAAAATTGTCGATGAAATAAAAAACAGGAAGTGGGTTATATCTATAGTATAACTGCAATGGTGACGTAGGACTATCGTTGATTCAGTGATCATTTGTTTGAAGTTGAATCTGAATCCATTCTGAATGAATGACCAAATGAATATTTGAGGCACTTCGAAAACGAGAGCTCTTTCGCTTGCATGTTATTTTCAATGCCGAGAGGAACTGTCAGATTATTTTGCAGCAGCGATATCTTTCCGGATTCTTCTCGAAGTCCACCACCAGTGGTTAATGCTAACTCGATAACCACCTGTTAATTGCACAGGATTGAAAAACCACAAAATCAATTGTATTTGGTCGCAGTATTATATGGATAGAAAACGTTAAAATAAACTCTTTCGCTTGAATGTAATTTTCAATTCCCAAGGGATCTGGCAGATTATTTTTCCGCAACGATAATATCTTTCCGGAATCTTCTCGATGCTGGATGGCAACCAAACAAAAATAGTTCCGCGCGTGTATGTGTGTGTGGTGGCTGCTCCGATGTCTCAATCGGAACCGTTTTTCGGTGCTGATACTCTCTTGGTCACCTTCTTTTCTTCTCCTGCTTTTCTGCCCTCCCTCACAGTTCCAAACAAACTGCATGTCTTTCAGGTCAGGTCAGGCTAGGTAATGAATCCCTCGATCCCTTGATTCCTCGCCGAAAAAGAATAATTTTCAGAAGCTTTCCTGTTAATTGCGATCAATTGAAAAATCACAAAACCAAATGTATTTGGTTGCATTGTTATATGGATAGAAAACATTAGAATAAACTCTTTCTCATCAATGTAATTTTAAATTCCCAGGGGAACTGACAGAGTATTTTTCAGCAACGATTATTCTTTCCTGATTTTCCTCGATACCCCACCAGTGGTTAATGCTAACTCAATAACCACCTGTTAATAGCACTTAATTGAAAAATATTTGGTCGCAGTGTTACATGGATAGAAAACATTAAAATGAACTCTTTCGCATGAATGTATTTTTCAGTTCTCAGGGGAACTGGCAGATTATTTTTCAACAACGATTGCATCTTTCCTGAAATTTCTCGATGCTGAATGGCATACAAACGAAAATAGTTCCGCGCGTGTATGTGTGTGTGTTGGCTGCTCCGATGTTTCAAGCGGAACCGTTTGTGGCATCACTCTCCTCCTGATGGATTCCCTTTCGGCCTAAGGTGCACAAACAGGCTCTTGGTGACACCGTTCATCCGCGCTTTCATGATAAACGAAGAGCTTCACCACAACAGCGACAACATGCTCCAACCACTGTTCAATTATAACTGAGAGAATTTCCGAGTGGCGCTCGCTTATATACCGATTGGTGATTTCAATAGCCTGTTTTGAAACCAATTTTAAGACTATTGGAACAAGTTTTTGGATCAAAAAGTAACAAGTATAGAACGCGTAGACATTTTATCTTTCGAATGAAGTGTTTATCATACCATTTCGTTCAGTTGTTTAGGAGCTATTAACGCTCAAAATCTCGGTCTCCGGCGTAACGCTTTCGTTTTCGAAACTTTGATTTTACACCCCGGTATAGAAATGAAAGACGTAGTCCTACGTCAAAATCTAACTCTTTATAGATAGAGGTAAACATAGTTCGACAATGTTGTAGTTCCAATTATTTGAGACATCTTTGTAGAACAAATCTATCTCTATCTCTCTATCTCTTGAAATAACCGATATAGCGCCTTTTTTCTAAGTGACGTTAGGGTCACCATGAAAAAAACTGTTTTTTTTCCTCTAACTTTTATCTTTAAAATTTTTCATGCAAACTGTCTTCGAAAGACTTTTAGAGCTTACTAATACAAACATTTTTCGATGCAGAACTTGTCAATATCCCAACTTTACTCAAAGTTATTAATCTTTCTCCCCAAAAAACACGCTCTTTTCATTCGTTTGTCATTCTTTCCGGGGCAAACATAAAAAATGTTTGCTATCATAATCTGATATGCGTAAGTATACCAATAAATCAGCAGCCAGTTAAATTCTTTATTTGCATTTTTTACATTATCAAACAACATGCTCGATATCATGATATACTGGACCAACATTACATAAATTGTTAGTAGCAAGACTTACACGATAAAAATGTGAATTGAACACGAATTGATTGGACAACATACAATACAGCAACTGATGGATGCCTAGTACAATCGAAAAATCATACCCATTTTAATCGTCAAATTGTTTAGCTTTTTTACTATATTATCTGTTCGAATTTCAAGCAAAGAAAAAATGCTGAATAAATTTCCTGTCCAATGCACAATGGTCCAGGAGATGCATTTAAGTAGAAATTAGCATTTAGAGCTCGACAGTTATTTTTATCTATAATATATTTCTGCAGTCATAGATTTATTTGACTTAGGCTTATATTTATGTAGATCTTAACTATTTAGACTCGTGTTTAAAAAGGATAAACGATGACTCCTTGTCTTCTTCTGCATAACTGAATAAACAGAAGGGAAGGGTAGTAATGGCTTCAACGGTATTTTTGTAAACATTTTTGAACAGAATGTGATTCTGAATTCTACCATGTTATCTCATCGGTTAGATGGATAAAGGATACAAATTCATACAGAAAACTCTACTAAAAATGTAACGTTTATTAAGAGTTTTACGATATATGTTATAATATATACCACTACACGCCAATTTTATCCAGCATTTTTTTCGCCTAATACATCAATAGTGGAAATAATAAAACAAGTGAGAAATTTAACAAATAAAAGAGGTATGTTTTGCGAGCGGATACGAAGGTAAATCATGTATTATGCATTCTTTCTTCCAACTTCGTTCCCATTAAAGTTGTATGTAACACAAAATTGCGTGCAATAATTCGTTCTTTTAACAAATCAGCAAGATGTTAAAGTAATCAGATGCAAGATTTCATGCATCATTCAAACTTCATGCAATATTTCATCAAAGCAACGAGAAAAGTGTCACCCATACAGTGATCGTTCATTAATTAGGTGGAGGCAGCGATTATCATGCGAGGACTTATTGAGATCGGCATTACATCGCATCACAAAAATGAAACGAAATGAAATATTAATAATCTTCATGACTCATATTCATAATTCTCAATGACTCAATTCCATCCACACCCAAAGTTAATTTTTAGCACATTTTCTGGCATCCCGATTTATTACATTAAATGAGCTGAAAGATAACATAAAATGTTCTACTCCCCAATACATGTATATCATTTGTATAATATATATGCTAGAGCCACTATGAGGGAGCGAAACAGGAGACACATTTAAATGAAAGCTTTTCGTATAGTTTTCCAAATACACGGTCCAGACAGAGAAAGATATATTCTCGTTCATGTTCTTTTTTATCGGCTTAGAAAACACCTTCCACCTTCATTTTATGATGAGGTGTAATATTATCACGCTCCTTTATAATAGCGCTGGCAGCTATATGGATAGCGTGGTCGTGTAGAGTAACTTCGCATTCCAGCCGGCCTTGGTTCGATCCCCATTGCCGTCGCATGGACTTTTTTTTTGAACAATCCAAAATGAAAAGAGAAAAGAAAACAGAAAGAGATGTCTGCTTGCATACATACAAACCATTTTTAAGCTTCATAATAGCTCATTATTTGCGCATTTGCTTCCCAAGACCAGGACATGGCATCTTTTCTGCCAAAGATGGCATGTTTTCTGCCAACACTAGTTTGGGTGTATGCTAGATTGAGCAGTAGAACCAATACGAATTGATTATGATAGTCTGCAAACGAACATTATTTCACCGAAAAAGCTACTGTTCTCGATGCCTAATAATAAGAATAAGACAATGGAAAGAAATCACAATACCGTAGCTATTTATTAAAAATAAAGCAACTTCATGATTTCATGTGTATTTTACCTCAAAATATCACGAAATCGTTTTTTTAGTTTCTTCCCCATAAATTTCATATTCAATGTAATCAATGACAATTTTTTTTGTTTACCCATTCACATATACTTCATCTACCATTCCACCCTGTTATGTGTCCCACTGATATTCATTAATAATTTTCAGTTAGACAGTTGAACTTCCTGCCAGAAGCTTATTGTCTTTCTTTGTTCGTTACAAACCGTTTGAAGGTTATGAGTACGGCCCTTTTCAGGGCTACTATTTAGAGTTTCAAAAGAGTTAAACTAACAGATTTCTGAACAATGAAAAGAATTACATTTAAAATAACCAAGTGTTCTGAACGATCACAGTCCTACGTCGAACTTCCGTCCATGCCCCTAGGCGCAGACCCTTCTATTTTTTTGTTCTAGCTTATTGAATTTTCAAAGCATTTACATATGAGGAGCTCAAGAGGAAAGGCATGTAAGTGACTTGATCTATTATCTCTTCATCAACTTTTTTTTTCGTTAATAACTCTGGTGTGAAAACATTTCAATTTGAGTTTACTATAGAAACAGATAGATAAGGTTCTGACCTATCGTCCAAATCGTCAAATACAGCTAGGAATGTATTTGCAGCTAAGTTATGCTCAAAAGAGAGAGTCAGTGAAGAGAAAATCGGACATGTGACTTATACTCCTTTCATTCTGAACCCCTCATATATTTTCCAGTTGTCTACGTCTGGAATTTTTCCGGAAAATTACTGGAAAATCGGAGAATATTAGGGAATTTTATTTGGGATTTTGAGTCGACACTCTGATATAGCTTTCCATTTCGTTTTTGCTTCCTTATTGCTCGGACGGAACTTTTTCTTTTTCCACGATAAAACGTGAAATATGCATAAAATGATGATATCAAATGTCTTTGAAAAAGAATTGTATTTTTTTGTTCAACCTACGTTAACCGTCACAACCCGGCAGCACTGACGAACCGGTGGTTGTGGTTGGTTTGGAAGTTGGCAAACAAAGAGCTGCGAATCAAACACCGATTAGCAGTGCCCAGTCAGCGCAAATGAAAAGCATTATCGCAGCTGTAGCAATCTAGCTAGTAGTGGTGTAGTTTTGCTCCGCTATCGATAGTAGTTGAAATTGACGCTATATTACACACTATTGTAAGAAGAAAACAGCAATGGCAGTGATTAGTATTAATTCTATTTTGAATTATACCGATGGAAAAAGTTCCACTATGCGCCTCCGACTCGATCCCATTCCATGTGTGCTGTATTTACATTTGTATATATTATGCATAAATAATCCATCGGAGCCAATGGCATTCGTGTGGGGGAGGAATTACTGAATGAATGATTCAGAAAGGTCGTTCTCTTCAAGCCGGCACCGTAGAATTTTGTGCTGTTTGTCGGATGGACAGACACTATTTAAAATGATGTCATTTTACGTACCGAGGGATTTCTCGCCCGTACCCTAGGAGAGTCCTCGTGTGGCGAGATAACGGATTGATATAGTTAGCAAAGGTTTTGGGATTTTGATACTTTCCCCCTCAACAATCGAAACATTGATCAGTTATGAGATTCATTTCGGTTTCACCGCAAATCCTCAACCAGTTAGTGATTCATCACGCATGGCTTTGTTGCTGTTTGAAAGCAATGGGTTTCGTACCTCAATCCGCAGCGCGGCGGAGGACCGTTCACTGCAAATTCTGATGCCATGACGAGTGACAAAGCTGTTTGCCATTTACCACAAAATGTAGAGAAGTGGACAAATGAGTTATTCACTTTTTCAATTAAAAAATAGCATCGACCGACACAATACGAATCTTATCGTAAGAATAATAAGTGGAACAAAAATTTCTCAAATAAAACAGAAAAGGAAAGTAAGCAACCTAATGAAATCGCCATAAAAATATAACCCACCCAAGGTGTTATAAAAACAGTTTATGATTAATAGTAATGATTCGGTTGCCGTAATTGTCTAGCGGTTGAACACTTTTTTTTATGTGGTGGCAGTTCGAGATTGTACGGACGATATTCGAGACTGTTTATAGCCATATCACATAGAATTTGTGTTTCCTAATATGTAGCATGAGCAGGGTGGATGTGAAAATTGAGTCTTCGTAACATCCCGCTACCGGCGCAATTTGTTCAACTGTACCGACAATCCTCTCCGTTCGTGATTTGTCTAATTCTCGCCGACTAGTGCGCGACGGAACGGGGGGGAAACAGTAAAATATAATGAACCTAAAATCGATTATCTCTTGACACATCGCAAGCGACTAACCCGAACCATCGTTCTACCGCTGCATCCGATTCAATTTATCTAGAGCATAAAACCACGCCATAGGCTCCAAGCGGAACAAAAATTGGCATAAACAAATATTGACCTAGATAGATTGCCATCATCCATCTGTGGTGTCGACCCTCGTTGGATGCGGAACACGAACCCAGCATCCATTTTCATCCCCAACGGCCCTCAGTCGGTCAACGATTGCCTGATGAATTCACATCACAATCAATTTTCATCTTCCTCATGCCCCTAGAAGAAATACGTCGTTATATATTATTTCGGTCTGAAAGTCATATCCTAATGGGGAGACTCACATATATGCCCATTTCTGCTTTCTTGGGAGTACTGGATGTTCACATCCATATCTTTGCTTCCTTCGTAGCCATGAAGTAGTAGATTCCTTCGCCTTAATGTTCTTTTTTGTTGTAGTCTTTGAGTACTTTTCGGGATCTCAGCTTCTCTGCTCGAGGGTGTTGTTTCAGGCGGAGAAAATATGCTCTAATGAATGTGATAGGGGCATTTTTTTCTCTCTAATTACAACCTCTTTTGTGAGTGGTGTCACGATATAATTATGTTTGTTTCATGAATCGAGAAAGGTTGAGACATTGATTCGTTTTGATGTATTTTGCACAATTGTATCCATAATGGGTGGCAGATAACTTTACCTTTCTTAACGTTATTTCGCCGAAGAACTCTGCTGTTCATCTCAGAAACTATGACAGACCAGACCGGCAATTTGGTAGGTTTAACGTCCATCCGCGAACCAACAAAAACAGCCTAACATTCATCGACTTCGCTGCCTTCCAGTACACCATGGTCCAGGAGATGCATATAAGTGAGAATTAGCATTTAGAGTTTGACAGTTATTCTCTAGACAAAAACTGTCTTAGACAAAGTTATTACTCATGACGGAGCGCTCGTTTTTATGTTGTCAAAAATAGGGTGACCAAAATTGTCGATGAAATAAAAAATATAACTTTCTTATCTTTATAGATAGAGGTAAACATAGCTCTAATTATTTGAGACATCTTTGAAGAACAAAGTTTTTCTCTATCTTTTGAAATAACCGATATAGCGCCTTTTTTCTAAAACGTTAGGGTCGCCATGAAAAAAAAACTGTTTTTGCTCTAACTTTTATATTTCAAATTTTACATGCAAACTGTCTTAGAAAGACTTTTAGAGCTTACTAATACAAACATTTTTCGATGCAGAACTTGTCAATATCCCAACTTTACTCAAAGTTATTGATATTTCTTCCCAAAAAACACTCTTTTCATTTGTTTGTCATTCTTTCTGGGGCAAACATAAAAAATGTTTGTTGACGGAATTTTAAAGAACAGAGTTTACTCTATATAATATGTGACTTTCAAAACTATGTTATTATTTGTGTTTGAGTAAATTAAAATTGAAATCATGAGTTTTTGGATGAAAACCCATCAATAACTTTGAGCAGGATTAAGATATTGACATGTTCTGCATCGCAAAATGTTGGTATTGATAAGTTCTAAAAGTCGTACGAAGACCATTTTGGTGTAGAATTTTAAATGCAAAAGTTAGAGTAAAAAAACCCATCTTTTCATAGTTACCCTTATGCAACTCAGATAGAAGGCGCTGAAACATCTTTGTGGAGATATTTATTGTTTAGACAAAAACTGTCTTAGACAAAGTTGTTACATATGATAGAGCGCTCATTTTTATGTTATTAGAAATAGGGTGACCAAAATTGTCGATGAAATGAAAAATCTAACTTTCTTATTTTAATAGACAGAGATAAACATTGTTCAACAATGTTGTAGCCCCAGTTATTTTAAATAACTTTGTTAAACAAAGCTTTTTTCTATCTTTTAAAATAATCGATTTAACGCTTTTTTCTATGTTACATTAGGGTGACCAGGAAAAAACGTGTTTTTTCTGCTTTAACTTTTATATTTCAAATTCTACATCAAAACTGTCTTTGTACGAATTTTTAGAGATTATCGATACCAACATTTTGCGATGCAGAACTTGACTTGTCTTAATTATACTCAAAGTTATTGATGGTTTTTTACCCAAAAACTCATGATTTCAATTTCAATTTATTCAAACACAAAAAATAACATAGTTTTGAAACGCATCACGCAGAGTGAAATATGCTCTATCAAATGCCACCAATAAACTTTGTTTATGTTTGTCTTAGAAAGAATGACAAACAAATGAAAAGAGCATGTTTTTTGGGAAGAAATATCGTTAACTTTGAGTAAAGTTGAGATATTGACATGTTCTACATCGAAAAATGTTTGTATTAGTAAGCTCTAAAAGTCTGTCGAAGATGCCAGCAGATCTCGACGTTTCATGCAATTTGAAAACCCCAATTAAAATCGAGCAAAACCACTGTCTGGATGACATCAGCATTGAACAAGACTGCTGTCTGATAGCTGGAGCGAGACTATTTGAATGATGATGCTGTTTTGAATTATAGAGGCTTTAAAACTTATCAGTTCATTCGCCTCTAGCCTTGAAAAAGACCATTTCGTAGAACCAAACTAAACACAATCTTAGGCGGAGCTAAGATTGCAATATTTTCCACATTGTCCGAAGAGCGACTGCTGCATTTGCATTTCG
This sequence comes from Toxorhynchites rutilus septentrionalis, assembly GCF_029784135.1. NCBI lineage: Eukaryota > Metazoa > Arthropoda > Insecta > Diptera > Culicidae > Toxorhynchites > Toxorhynchites rutilus. The sequence continues at coordinate 26,998,833 of NC_073744.1, forward strand.
AGCAACCGAATAACGCTCGTCAGATTAGCAGTGACGTTTAAATATTGTACTTCGCTGATACAAATTGGACCACGGAAACGCGATAGGAAAATATGTATTCTTCCAATTTTCCTTAATTTAAATCATTTATGTGTAAGGGAACCCACAAATATGCGTAAAGCGTACCGAGAAATTTAAAAGATTTTGCGATTCGATTGGAAACATCGAAATCCGTTCAGAGGGTAGATTAGAACTAACCTTTCAAATTATTTTTTACTATAAAATTTCAGTACTTCTATCGAAACTCGACATTATAATACCAGATTATTTTCACAATGAATGAAGACAGCCCTAAATCGGACAATTCCTTTCTCGAGTTTTGCTCTTATCAACACATTCGGCGATCCATTTTTATTTATATAGATAGATGACGATATTGGAGTGCGTTTTATCACATTTAAATCTATTTCCACCTTCGAACGAAGAACAATTTCGTTACCGCAAACATCAAATGGACTAACAACGCTTGTCAATATGTAATTGTGGAACAAATGCGAATTCAATTTTTCGAATTTTCCCATTTTCCTTCAAAGTTTTCCCAAAATTTTCAATTGTCAAGTTGGAATATTTTTGGTTGAAATATGTGCATTATTTTTATGGGACCCCAATTTTGACTCAATTTGCTTGATTAGTTCTCGAGTTATGTTGTTTATGTCGAGTTTGTGTTTTATCCCCATGCCCTTAGAGAGGGGGTAGGTGTGTCGAACCACCATAGAAACGTTTTGTTCCCCCTAAAACCTCCACATGTCAAATATGGCTCAATTTGCTTGATTAGTTCTTGAGTTATGCAACAAATTGTGTTTCTTTTGTATGGGAGCCCCCCTTTAGAGAGGGGGGAGGAGTGTCGAACCACCATAGAAACGTTTATCGATCCCTAAAACCTTCATATGCTAAGTTAGATTACATTTGTTTGATTAGTTCTCGAGTTGTTCTGCACCCTCCCCCCTCTTTAGTGAGGGGAAAGGAGTGTCAAACCACCATAAAAACATTTATTGCTCGCTAAAACCTCCATAGGCCAAATTTGGTTCCATTTGTTTGATTAGTTCTCGAGTAATGCAGAAATTTGTGTTTCATTACTATGGCAGCATCCCCCCTTAGAAAGATGGGAGGAGTGTTGAACCACTTTAAAAATGTTTTCTGTCCCCTGAAACCCCCACATGCCAAATTTGGTTCCGTTTGCTTGATTAGTTCTTGAATTATGCAGAAATGTGTGCTTCATATGTATGGCAGTCCCCTCCCCCTTTCAGAGAGGGACATAAAATCGTTTCGTGTCCCCGAAAACCTCCACATGCCAAATTTGATTTTGTTTGCCTAATTAATTCTCGACTTATGCAGACATTTGTGTTTCATTTGTATGGCAGACACCCTCCCCCCCTAGAAAGGGAGGGGGTGGTTCTACCATAGAGACATTTATCGTACCCTACCCTGTATGCCTACTTTTAATTCATTTACTTGATTAATTTACGAGTAATGCAGAAACTCATAAGAACCTTCTCCGACCCGAAAAAAAAAATATATATATATATATATATATTAGCCACTATGAGCGAGCGGAACAGGAGACACATTTAAATGAAAGCATATGAAAGCTTTTCGTATAGTTTGTCAAACACACGGCCTAGACAGAGAAAGATATATTCTCGTTCTTGTTCATCTTTATCCTCTTAGAAAACACTTTTTTTATCGGCGATAAAAAGGTGAAAAGGATAGATACTTGAACGATTGTTTTCTCAATGCATTAAATGGTTGATAACTAATAGTGTGCATCCATTAATTCGATTTGTTTACATTTGTTACTTAGGACGTTTTCAAAAGTTACGCGAGAAATGTTTTCAGTCAACGCTAGTTTGGGTGTAGATGATTTCTTACGTTTTCGTGATTGTTACACACACAAAATGTTAACGGGCCAGACGGGTCAATTAAAAAAGCCCGGTGGGCCGCTGTTTGAGTGTAGGTGGTTTAGATAGATATTACGATAGGTATATAATAAATCCGATCCCAAAACACGACTTAATCTGTAGTGACAAATGAAATGGGGATTCCGCATTTTATACGGTTTTGATATACACAATGTATACTTGAACGACTTTATATATGATTGTGATTTAATAACACTTTATATGCGACTTATTTTCTATTTTTAGTGACTTTCAGCCTTTTTATCACTAAATATATACGACTTACAATTTACAAGCTATACGGTTTAATGTTTGCTGGGTAGTCGTGAGACTGCCTAATTGTCATGAGCAAATTTTATGTTTTGTTATGACATCGAATTATATAAGTAACTGTTCGGAATATTGGCGAGAGTTGGCAAAAATGAAGTATTGTATATTTCAATGGAACATAATCAAATGCCCTTTTTGATATCAAGGAAGACCGAAGCCATTTGTTTTTTTCGGGGCAAATGCCATTTGAATCTCAGACAAAAGCAACGCTAGACGCCAGATCCAGAACAGAACATTATTTTTAATGGATGGATAGAATGTTCTTCAAACTGCCACGGCAAAAGACTCGTTCCGAGTGTGACGGTTCGCCGCCAAGCTAGGGGTTCTTATTATTGCATTGTATTAACCATTCTTACAAAATCACGACGCATCCCCTTCGCAGCCTGCGATAATCGCGCCCACCGTAGCGAAGTAACTGCTCGATATTCGCGTTACTGAGTTTTCCACCACCCACTAAAATCATAGGCTCTCCTCTAGGATGAAGGAAGCTGCCTCGGATGTATGTGCTCTACGACGAGCTCAGAGAACGTCGGATATCAGATCGGTATTCAAATGTGAGTCACGCTGCTACACCTCCACTTAGATGGGAGCGAAAGCGCACTTGAATATTAAAGTAGCAGACATAGAAGAGGTACATAGATGCATAGTTTATGCTAAAAAATATCCACCGCACTGCTTTGGTTAATGGTTTATGGTATTTGAACGGATCCATTCGAAGAGGTAAATTTCAACCTGAACCAACATAGGCTATTTTACGCAGAGCACGTAAACTGGACAGATTCTAGCCCGAGAGGAAGTGCGGCGTTTAGATATGAGTATTTCCAAATGAAATCGACAAATGACAAAACATGAGTATTTTTGATTCGAATGAAGGTGTGTATTCCGTTTGGGTTAGAGGAAATATGAGTTTTCCACAGCAATTGGGAATTTTTTGACTCAAGCGTAACTTTTGAAAAGGGCGTATCGATTTGAGTAAGAGAAATCTTTGATAATTTATATCTCAAAAACTATGAGTCGTACCGAAATAGTAGGCCGTATGAATAAAAACAAAATTCACCTTTACTTTACTTCATTCGAGCAGTCGAGCAGTGAGATTAAGTTTTTACTACGTTTGGTATGAATAAAAGAAACAACTTACTTTTCGAAAATGGATGTTTAGCTGATTTTGTATGAATAAAACAGCATTCATCAAGTATTTACTTCGTTATTATCAAGTATGCTCATGAGCATACTTTGGATCTGAAAACACTATCATTCGTTTTGATGTTATATCCGATTTATGTTTAATGCTGCTATCTTGCGCTTGAAGTTAAACAAGTTAACGATCCGCATTGAGTGCAATGAGCTTCGTTTAGTAGTTTAGGGGAGCGTAAAAAAATGGATTGATTTTCAGGCGGAATGAATACGTTTTTAAAATTTAAATTATGAATGAAAAATAACCTTTACGTACCAATTTGGCATTCTGTTTAAATGAAAAACACTTTTGTTTGCAAGTGGTGAAAAAATCTTGTACGAATATTGTTTTTGAAGACAACTTTATATTATAATGAAAAGTTTCAGTAATGATGTTGGAAATATATAGACAAAAGGTTAAATAAAAGTCGGAAAAAAGTGTTTAAGTGATTAAATAACATGATGTAAACATTTTCATTCAAATTTTAACATTTGAAAACTGGCTTCGTGTCTTCTAATATGATCGGTATTACACTAACGAGATAGGGACCCAAACTATGGTCCCTAATTGAAAGTCACCACCAGACGTCGACACTATTCCTTTTTCATCGCGAATTCACGCTTTGTCCAAAAAAAAACGTTTTGAAACTGAACCTAAACAATCAGTTGACAGATGTTTGACAAAGTAAAAACTATGTTCGAATTCGAAAGTCAAATTAGTAAAGTAAACTTTTATTCATACGGATTCAAGTTAATACTAGGAAAGTTTACTTTACTTGGAAACGGACAGAATAAGTAAGTACTTTTTTTTATTCATACGACCTAGTGTCTTAGAAAGAGTTATAGAATATTGATGGTTGAATATGAAAAAAATGTACACTGAGAAAAAAAATTAGTACTCTTTTTTTTATTTACAAAATAAAAATTCAATTTGCAATATCCAAAATACATATTTTTAAATTTTTTTTTCAATTTTTTCATACAAAATAGAAGTCATGCAGAAAATCATTAAAAAATGGGCCCAAGATGGTAAAACTATTTTTGACGAACTTTGTGGAACATCGAATTTTTGGAATTTTTGAAACTTCGAATTTTTGTATGTTAACAATCATTTTTAGCCACAAATTATGAATCCTGATGTGATTTAAAACAAAAAAGGTCATTATCAATCTCCTTTTGAATGTAATTAAAAAATTATAAGCGAATTCATAAAATCTCATGAACATGATGGTATAACACGACAAACATATTTAAAGGGCCTATTTACTATTAAAAAAACAATAAAATACAAATATTTTTTTAAATATCTCGAGAATGGCTACATTTAGAAGGAGATTGATAATAACCTTTTTTGTTTTAAATAACATCAGGATTCACAATTTGTGATTAAAAATGACTGCTAACATACAAAAACTCGAAGTTTTGAAAATTCCAAAAATTCGATGTTCCACAAAGTATGACTTCTATTTTGTATGAAAAAAAAAAAATGTATTTTGGATATTGCAAAATGAATATTTATTTTGTAAATAAAAAAAAAGAGTACTAATTTTTTTTCTCAGTGTACATTTTTTTCATATTCAACCATCAATACTCTATAACTCTTTCTAAGACACTATTTCGGTACGACTCATAGTTTTTGAGATATAAATTATCAAAGATTTCTCTTACTCAAATCGATACGCCCTTTTCAAAAGTTACGCTTGAGACAAAAAATTCCCAATTGCTGTGAAAAACTCATATTTCCTCCAGTTTTTGACTTTTTCCCCACCGCATATTTTGTACATATGTACATGCGTGTATTTGTGAATTTGAGGAAGGGGTGGGCGGTTACATCAGGCTACAGGCACAAACCGTGAGCACAGATATTCGGATGAACGCCGCGTGGTTTGATACAGCGCTCTATAAGTGGAAGATATATTGGGAAGCGTGCCGCAACTCAAACGTGATTTGATAAAAAAAAATTAACAAAGAAAAAACCAGACGCATAGACACGTAACTTTATTGCCGCCGGGGTTACTGACATTTCTATCGAAGCCGCGATCCGCACCGTTGTTTGGTTCGGAAAAATTGGAATGGCTGGATTTGGGACATTTTTTGGCAGGTGATGAACCTAACTTGGGTGAGGCTCACCACTTCACACCTGATTAGTTCCATTTGTCAATATCCCGACAGGTGAGAGGTGCAAACTGAACACGCAGGATATTGAGACCTGGCACGCGATTGCCAAACATGCTACCGGCTGTGATGAAAGTGACGACAGTGCAGGCGATTCACATCGCCGGTTAGGCCAGCGGAATGTCCTCGCTAGGTAGGTGGTATGTTGCTTCGGGGCGGAAACATGATTACCTCAGCCACCCAACACTGATGAAATGTAAGACTAGGCGTGGTTTGCTACAATAGGATAGGTTTCGCTCGAGGCTGCCCACGGTTGTTATGGTTCATTGGGTTGTTGCTTTATTTCGTTTTGTCAGACCGTATACTGTGAGCGGGTGTCGGAGGTTGTTTGTTTCCTGTAGTGGTTCGAAACATCAGTTGTCCACCGTTTGCTCGCGTTTTGATTTCGGTGGTTTCTCAGTTTGAAATCGTGACCGCGGCAGGAGAAAATTATTCGAGCTATCGACGTATTTTCGTGCATTGTTGTAATACATTGTTTCTAATTAGGTCTTCTTAAGCTCTCAATCAGTCCAAATAACCTATTCTACGTAGAGGATACTGTTTGCTTAAGCTCTTCAAATCTCTCATGCTGCTTGTAAGTCCATAACTTGAAGCCCCTATTCATTAAACCTTCTCATGGCCGTACGGATTTTACGCGGCACAGAAACCGCATTAAACGATTCTTCGTTGTACTTCCGACTGTTCAATCGTGTTGATGGTTAGCTATCTGAACCAGGCCTTTTTGAAAATATTTTCCTCAAACCATCAAACTTCCGCCTCCAAAGTAACGAGTTGATACATTAAATGACTCGTTCCGTAAGTCCTTCCAGCATGAAGAAATTCTATTCAAGTTGGATTTATTTTGATCAGATAAGTTCACCTCAAACAGTGAAACCGATGGGATTAGCTTCCACATTAGTTATTGGAGTTGCAGCTTTGAAGATGGGATTTTCAGAGTTTGAGGTGAACTTCCTCAGAAAAACTCAGAAAAATAGAGTGGTTCTATAGTTATGGCACACAGTGTATGATCAGTACTCTGAGTACTCTTAAGGTGAAGGTGGAAGGAAGACACTGTAGTAGTATAGGTAAAACCACGTGTAAAAATGGGGTAATAGTGTTTGTGGGAGAAGAGCAAAGCACACGTAAATAGATCAATTCAATTATCAGACCGCGCCACACGGCACTCACTGACACGAGCCTTAGAATACATTTGAAAAAAAAATAACAATTCAATACTGAAGTAAAATGTATGAACGATGTGTTCCGATGAACAATCTATCTATTTATCTATCTATCTATATATATAAAAATGGAGTGATGTCTGTCTGTCTTTTTGTCTTTCTGATTCTTATGGACTCGGAAACTACTGAACCGATCGACATGAAAATTGGTATGTAGAGGTTTTTGGGGCCGGGGAAGGTTTTCGTGACAGTTTGAAACCCCTCCCCCCTACCTAAGGAAGGGCTGCCATACAAATGAAACACAAATTTCTGAATTCCTCGAGAATTAATCAAGCAAATGAAACGAAATGTGCCGTGTGGAGGTTTTAGGGTGCAAAAAATGATTGTATGGTGGTTAGATACCCCTACCCCCTCTCTTAGGGGGGGGGGGGCGGCTGTCATACAAATGAAACACAAATTTCTACATTGCTCGAGAATTAATCAAGCAAATGAAACCACATTAGGCATATGGAGGTTTAAGGGTTCAATAAATAATTTTATGGTGGTTAGAAACTCCACCTCCTCTCTCTAAGAGGGGCCTGCCATACAAATGAAACACAAATTTCTGCATTACTCGAGTATTAATCAAGCAAATAAAACCTTTAGGAAACTTTAGGGTGCAATAAATGTTTCTTTGGTGGTTAGATGCCTCTCCCCCCTCTCTCTTAGGGGGGGCTGCCATACAAATGAAACACAAATTTCTGCATTACTCGAGAATTAATCAAGCAAATTACACCAAATTAGGCATATGGAAACTTTAGGGTGCAATAAATGTTTCTATGGTGGTTAGATACCCCTCCCGCCTCTTTTAGGGGGGGGGGAGGTGCTGCCATACAAATGAAGTACAAATATCTGCATTACTCAAGAATTAATAAAGCAAATGAAACCAAATTAGACATATGGTGGTTTGCACTTGAAGGGTGCAATAAATAATTTTATGGTGGTTAGACACTCCACCTACCCTCTCTTGGGGGGGGGGGGGCGGTGTGCTGCCATACAAATGAAACACAAATTTCTGCATTACTCGAGAATTAATCAAGCAAATGAAACCAAATTTGGCATGGAACGTAACGGAGAAATATGTTATTTGCAAGTGGTTGAAAAATCGAACGAGAATTGTGTATTTTCAGACACAATTCTCGTTCAAGATTTTGATATTATAATGTCGAGTTTTCGTAGAGGTAATAGGAATTTTATAGTAAAAGGTAATTTTAAAGGGTAGATTAGAAGATCAATCAATGAATAATTCTGCGATTGGACCCATGAACAGCGCTTAGTAAGAAAACGTGGATGTGATAGCGAAAAATAAATTTTGGGCGGGACGAAGTTTGCCGGGTCAGCTAGTTGGAAATATAAATATATATAGGAGGTGTATTTGCATATGAAGTAAAATTCTGATAACATGCGTAACATGAACAAATTCATCACACATGCGAATTGGGGCTCTTTTGGTATTAGCAAGTTCTTCCGCACAGTAACTCGATGTTGATAATTCTTTAATATTTTCCTTCGTTGATCGTATTTTTTCACATATTCACGTTGGAGAGCTTCAACCCCTCTCTTCGTTGGCCGAGGCATTTTGATTGAATGCAATACTTTTCCGTTTACTATTTTTGGCAGCAGAGGCAGCCGTGGTAGTGCTCCGAGTTCTGCAATACAATTTTCTTAAATAATGTTAAAGTTGCTAAAACTTACATTATAGACCCATTAAACGTAAAAACAATAATTGTATTGATATGAACACAATTTTATTATAGTGATTTTCATGACATGAAACACTATGACTCAGGAATAACATTTTATTGAATGTTTTTTCTAGCTGTTTCGATTATGTTGTCTGGCATCAGTGTCGAAAAAATAACGATACTTTCACCAATACAAACAAAACCATTGCGGAAAATTGAATAATGAAAATTTAGCTTCCAGAGAACTAGCTCGAGTTTTCCGAAGTTTTCCAAAATTCAATAAAGGGTGTGTCACATCAAATTGCATCACGGAAAAAACGCTGTAGAAATTTAATTTTTAGGAATTATATCTTCAGCTTTCGCTTATAATCAGATAAGAGTGTATAGATCACGTTGGCCATGCTTCACTGTCAATTTTTCGTAAATTTGGAAAAATGTCGTCGAACGAAAAAGAGCGTCGTGAATTAATCATGTGCACTCATTTCGAGAATCCGGAGTTGTCACATCGGGACATCGGTAAGATGCTGGGAATCGTCCAATCCACAGTCAGCAGAGTACTAAAACGATACTTCGAGAACCTAACCATCGACCGGAAGGTGAAGAACGGCAAAAATGGATGCTTCATCAGTGAAAAAGATCACAAGCGCGTAGTTAAGCAGTTTAGACGTGATCCGAGAAGTTCGGTCCGGGATGTCGCCAATAAGCTGAATTTGTCAAGATCCAAGCAGCGGGAGGGCCTGCGTACATACAAGGTTCAGAAGGCTCCTAACCGCGACGAAAGGCAAAACATGGTGGGGAAGACGCGAGCCCGGAAGCTGTACACCGAAATGCTGACGAAGCCGCATTGCCTGGTAATAGACGATGAAACCTACGTCAAAACGGACTTTCGTCAGCTGCCGGGCCTGTTGTTCTTCTCCGCAGAGGACAAATTCAGCGTTCCGGAGGAGATTCGCAAGCAGAAACTATCCAAGTTTGCCAAAAAGTACATGGTGTGGCAAGCGATCTGCTCTTGCGGAAAGCCCTTCGTGATGACCGGCACGGTAAACGGGCAGGTTTACCTTAAGGAGTGCCTATAGAAGCGCTTAGTACCACTATTGAAGCAGCACGAGGGCCCGACCATCTTCTGGCCGGATCTCGCTTCATGCCACTATTCAAAGGACGTGTTGGAGTGGTACGAAGCCAACGGGGTCACCTTCGTGCCAAAGGAAATGAATCCGCCCAACGCGCCGGAGCTTCGCCCAATAGAGAAATATTGGGCGATTATGGAGCAGGCCCTCCGGAAGAACCCAAAAGTTGTCAAATCGGAGGCGGACTTCAAGAGAAAATGGATTTCTGTTCAAAAAAACTACAACCTGACGTTGTACAGAACCTTATGGACGGGGTAAAGAGGAAGGTGCGAGCATACGGGCTTGGGCTCGAAGTATGAATAAGAAGAAAATGCCAAAAGTTGTTTAATAGTTTTTATTTTACTGTCTAAAATTTTCAAAAGGATCGGTCTACTGGGCGAATTTCTACAGCGTTTTTTCCGTGATGCAATTTGATGTGACACACCCTTTATCTTGGGAGTAATCGATTAGATTGATATTACTTGATGGGAAGTGTGTGAAAACGATCATTTTCTTCACGCTGTTTTGCAATATTATTTATTTTCGGGCGAGGGGTAAGAAAGGGAGATGAAAGAAATGAGCGCCATTGTGGCTTTCTTCCACCTTCACCTTAACAATATTCTAAAATAAGAAAAAAAATACTTGTCCAAAAAAGTTACTCCTATACTCGCGTCGGTGTCTCAGACCGAAAGTGCTAAAAAAGTGATACACGTTCCCTTCGTACTAACACATACGATACGCAAAACGATGACGAATGACGAAGCTACAGAGAAACGCAAAGACTTAGTGTTGATGCTTTCTGAGAAATGAACGAATTAATGATTTCTCGGTCTCACAGACCGCGACCTATGCGCGAGTATAAGAGGGTAAAAAACACAAATTCATGGTATATATTTAAATCTATCCATAATTCAATAACGGTACGAAGTCATTCTTTAGTTGGCTGTAAAAACACTGGCGAGATGCCCACGCGTTATAAAAATCTGATGCGTATGTACGTGTATAGGTCTAGAGCTAACCAAGGATTATTCAAATTGCAGTTTGGAATTCCGATGAGCTGCTGTCTGTCAGCCTTGGAAAAATAGATGTGTCACGAAAAAGAAAAACGATGAATAAAATTAGCACTTTCATCAAGAATCGCTTCGCTGATGGTCCCTAGTACTAGCATAAATATCGTAAGTAAAAAGTTATTTTCCTGCCACTGAAGGCATCAAGCAAACTAGTACTCCAAGAAGTCATTACATAACAAGGGCATGTATACTTTCTCTGTTCGGTTTTCAAGACGCAATTGAATTCCGAATCGTTCAAACGCTACTTTCTTCCACCCATGACGACGGTGGTTGAGCTAAGGCGTACCGAAAGGTACGACAGACTTGGTGTCATCACACCCAACCGTGATCCAATCCGTGGTTAACCAACTGGTGGTGCTCGCGTTAGGGGATAATTGAAAAATGTCTGCTCCCTCCTGCTACCCTAGCTCTCTGGCATGGCCATCGCTAATGAAGGCCGGTCGCATACCGCACAGAGAAGTCCAATATTATATTTGTCGAAAATAGAGAGTAGAAATGGTTGGAGGGCGATGAAACGGGGGAAAAATTGCCACGATAATTGGTGTTAATTGATTCAGCACGCCGGTGGTGGAGTTGGTTTGCGCTTTGGCAACCACTGTGGCTATTGCCATCCCCATGTTTGTGTCGATTGGTTCCTAGCGCTTAGTTCGCGCGTCTTCAAGCTTGCGTGTTCAGTCGACTAGAAAAAATGCTAGTTAACGACGCTTTAGTGGTCGACAGCAAGGGCATACGTTCTCAACCGGAAGATTACTTTCACTCGAGAATACGTGGTGCGCGAACGGAAGGTGTTCGCAGTTTGTGGCGGTGTTTATTGGATTGAAATATCATGCACTCGGGGGCTAATTGATCCACCTGCCGTGTGGAGGTGTGGCTTGATTGAGTTCCTTCTCGGGTGGGTGGTCTAACCTGTTGCTAGGATGGGTCCCTTAGCGCTATGTCATCACCGTCATCCATAATATTTCGTTCCGGCTCATAAAAATTCCGATAGTGATAGTGAGCTAAACTTGCTGTCATGTGACGCTGTTGACACTGCCTTTGTACTGTCTTCATATTTAATAGCCGTACCTTGGCCTTTTTGCGAATTCAATCAAGGCTGAACCACGTTTTTTAATATCCATATGCACACACCAAATATTCTCCACGAAAACACCGAACAAATGGATGGCCTGAATTGCGCCTGGCGAGCAATCGAAACCCAGTTGTCCTAGAAAACGGTGGAAAAAAACAACGATCCAAATCGGCAGCATAATGTGGGTCATACAAAACACACATATCATAAATTCGTATCTCCAATCAGTGCGCGTCCATAAACTATTGCGTATGACCAGAAGACGCCTCACTCAAATGAAAAAAAAACACGATCGAACAACAACGGTACTCTCAACCGATAAGCCCGGGGCCAGTACCCTACCATACACGTGTTTATTGTCAACAAACAAGTAATCGAACAAGTGCATAGCCTAAATTTACGTTGCGCCACCGTGTGATACGAATCGAATCGACCGGGAAGCATATATACAAATAAACTGTAGAATGCCGCGGTGAAGAACGGTGGTTCTCGAGAGTTCCACTTCCATTCCGAGGTTGGTTACGTTGTTTGAATAAATAATGACAGCGAACGATAGCGCTTTGTCAGCCGATAGATGGAGAATTGGGAACTCTATACTACCTTGAACTTTCAGTGAATATATGTAACCGGGGACCATTAGATAAATTTCACCCAATTCGAAGGTAGCCCCATCGGTTTACATTTATCGTGAACTGGATTCAGCGTAGCAACCAACCAACCACACACACGCATTACACGTGTATAGTTGTACGCTTGGGGTTGTCTATGGTCTTATTTATTTTTCAATGGAGGCAATTTGTTGAACGCCACGCGATAATATGTGGAATACCTTTCGGGTGCGTTTTATTTTCTTCCCTCTCCGTGGGCCACCGATGCACGGGGAAGACACACGACTGACAGACACATTACTACGGGTGGAAATGGTCCGTTTGCCCTTCCGAGCTGCCTCCGTAATGTGTCTGGTTTGTTTATAGTAGGGGCGTAAAACAGCAGGAGCAATTGATGTAATCGTGACATAAATGTTTAATGAGGTCCTTGACCTATTCTTTTTCAAATCCAGGTTGGCTCCCATCGACCCAGTAGAATAATTGAGGCTATATTAGAAGTAGTTGTCTAATTACAATGGTTTTTATTTTTCAGTTGGGACCGAATTCATTTGAGATGATAAATACTAAATCATACTAAAAGTACAGGAAATAAAGTGCGATTTCTTATAAATCGTAGACATTAACATTTTTTTCAAAAAGTTTTATTTATTATCTACCTGTACCAGGTGTGATATTTGAACTAAAATAAAATTCAAACATGGCTCGTAGAATTTATTTTGAACTATCCTATTATTTCTTTTTATTCCTTTCCACCACAAAACGATTAAAACGATAAAAAACTATAACAATTTAGTAATTTATTATATTAATGGCTGGTTTGTCGAAGAGCTGTTGAGTACACAATATTTGTCACTCTTCTGTCCAGGGCTCGACATAGTCATATTCAACTGAGGATAGTTCTGCGGACTATGAAGAAATTCCCCTTCGTATTCAATTGGAAATGACTCTCGGCTTCTTCACGCAGTTTCTTCGTCAATATGACCTAATAGTCAATTTGGCGTTTAGTTGCTATCTCACTCTACGACTCGACTATCTCATTTCATTCTTCCCCGTCAAATGGACTTCATTGCATTTTGAAGTAACTCCCCTCAAAATGAATTTCTCTCTCTCTCTCACGTATGCATGTATCGATGTTTGACTTCATCGTGGTATGTCAAACTACAGGTGAGCTAGATTTTTTTTTGTATCGTACACGAAAATTACTCACACGTATAAAATAGCGTGCAGTGTTGCGTTCAGAACCATTGACAAATTTGTGGATTTTGTTGATATAAACCCGTTTTTCTGTATGTTTTTTTTCTAACAAAATTGAACTCGGAGACAAAGTGAACTAATTAAAGTGAACTAAGTATATTAATTTAATATACTAACGTGAGGACCTGTATAGCATACCTGATAACTGGCTGAGTTCGTTGGTTTGAGTTCACGGTGGGTAGACAATATACCATCCATTAATGGTGTAACTACTTTTTTTTGCATTAGAAAACAAGTTTTCGTTTCACTTTCTATGGACGTCAAAAAAAGATTGTGTACGCGGGTAAAAAGATTTGTGTCAGGTAGAGTAGAAGTGTGGGTTGAAGTCAGTTGAATGAAGAGGCAGATTTGTATTTATTGGTCACGTCAATTAGAATAATCATTGACTGGAATAGTTCATCAGTCATCCTCGCTCTTACACGCTCGTCAATTCATTTCTAGTCAATTCAATGCATGTGACCGATGAATGCCGAAGTAGTGCTAGTCGAAGCGAAGCGTCGATATTTATTTTTCATCCTCGAAGATTTCGGGCCCTGCTTCTGTCTAGTGCGTACAGAGCAGCTATACTCAACCTGCGCCCGCGGTCCACATGTGACCCGGCGAGCTCTTCTGGTTGGTGTTTCTTTATTTTAAACAATTTTGTATGTGTAACAATAACGAAAACCTGAAGCCTATTTTTCTACGTAAGACTACGTATTTCAGAAATGGTGCCAAATTAAAAAACAGGACACGTTTTCATGAAATATAAATAGCAAATGCAGCGTTCGTTTTACGGACAATGTGATTTCTCTATTATTGCAATTTGAGCTCCGCTGGGTTTCCATTTATTGAGTATAAAAGCAAGCTATTCGCAATTTCATAGCATTCACGATTCATCAGTCATCCAGCTAGCGACAAAACGGCAGCGATGTTTTCCAAATGGTTTTTCTCAAAGCCGAGAGTTTAGTTTAGTTTCCAAATTGGCCTTTTTCAAGGCTAGAGGCGAATGAACTGAGAAATTTTAAAGTCTCTACAATTCAAACCATAATCATCATTATTCAAGTCACAGTCTTGCTCAGGCTCCAGTCTTTCTCAATGCTGATTCACACACCGCAGTGTTGCTCGATACAAAGGAAGAACGGAAGGAACATATTGCAAACAGTGACTCAATTCTGTTCGGTGGAGGCACCGTGTCGGTTGAACGAAGTGGTATTACAATCACTTTCGAAAGATAAAAGATGTATAAGCAGGGTTGCAAGGTGTTTTTCAGTAAAGTCTGGATTTGCTTGATAATTAATGAAATAGAATTTTTAATTTTTTTTTTGAATTGCGATTTTTCAATGATTTTTAATATTTGATACATATGGAACGGTATATTAATTACACCATTTAAAATAAAAACCTTCATTTAGAAACATCTGGTTCCGTTCGAAAATCTCGTGAAATGCTAAATGTGGAGCTTGCAACTCCGAAGGCTTACATTGCAAGAGCGCGTTCGTTCTATTCATCAGTTTGAGAATATATGAGAGATAAGTAAAATAGTTAAATGCATTATAGATTGATACTACTTTGGCTTATTCTACATTATCGACTTTTATCACGAAACTAGAGGAGATTCATAGAGCATTCACTCTCTGAGCCACTGCTTCTAATAACAGCCATCTTTTTGCGCCTTGATATGACATTCCAGAGGTATCATTTCCAAAAGCTCATGATTTTCGTCAAATTTGCTGCTTCGCAAGAGACACAGCTTAGGTTGCTATAAATGAATGTCATTGAGTAATTGTTAAAAACTCCTCAACTTTCTCGAAAGTTGAAGTCAGCCAGAAAAGTTAATATCATATTAATGCGATACATCTGAAGAAATCTGGACGAGTCATAAAAAGTCTGGGCTAGACAAAGGACAATCTGGATGTCTGGATACTCCGTAAAAGTCTGGAAGATTCCAGATAAATCTGGAAGACTGGCAACGTTGTGTATAAGTAATGTTTGTTACTTAAGCCGGGTTCAGACGGTGCGAGTAAGCATACGAGTCGGTCTAGTCAGTAACTGCAGTGCAGCTACTCGCACTCGCATCCCTCAAAACGTCAAAAACAAAATTTAGTGTTCGAATCAGGGATGCCAAATGTAAAGAAATGTTTCTATTTTTAAGATATTTGAAATATGCGAAGATATTTATAGACATGAAAATTATTGGAAAAATAAATAAAACCCTCATAGTTTCTAAACTAAATCGTTGTTATTTTGTTTTGCACGCTGACGGGAACGCTTTCTTTTTGAGATAGTTTTCATGAGAATCTCTGATATAGAATCATTATCAGGCAGAATTTTCATTCAAAATACACTCACAACTCGCAAAAAAAAGTATTGAAACAGAACACATATTATATTTAAAAACAGATTTGCTGAAACAGATTACATATTCGATTTAAAAAGTACAACATATCCATTCATTATTTTAATTTTTGACGCGTATTTATTCCACCTGCAAATCTACTATATTTTTCATTTCACAAATTGGTACATGAAGCTGCTGGCAAGGCGAAATAAATAAAATTTAAAAAAAATGTTTTAGACTGTCATTAATAGCATCACATACTTCCGGAATTATCTTAGCTATGGATGCTTTCGAGATTCTAAAAAATATCGAGTACAATCTGAACGATATTCCAGAAGAAAGGTGCATCAATGTCGTTTTTGTGAAATTACTCTTGCAGGCAGAGATGCTAACCTTCCTGATTTTTCAGGATTTCCCAGATTTTTTGGCACATTCCCTGATATCCTGACAAACACTCAATTTTCCCTGATTTTTCTGAAATGATCCTGAATTTTCCTGATTTTGCACTTTTTACTTTTTTTTATTAAATCCGTTTATTTTTACAGGCTCTTTAACGCAAGTTTGAAGGAGCCCAATTTCTAAATATATTTTGAAAACTATATATAGACGATTTTATTAGCTCAATGCTTAGTAAAGTGGAAAACTGATTGCTCGCGGTGAACTCCAATTTAGAAGGTACTTTTTACTTCATTATTGAAAATTATCCGTAATAAATATACGATGTTTTCCTGGTTGGCAATGAGAATTGTCATAATAGCCTACATAAAAAAGCTCTCCAGTCCACATTTGTATAATGTTTAATCATTTTATGTTTATTATCTAGATATTCCAAAGCGATTCGCTATATTCAAGATACCATATCGACATATATCAAAGCTTGAAGCTAGCGTGAAAGAGAGATACTCTATCAGATTAGCACGCCCAAAGGCAGTTTTGAATCGTTATATTTTGAATAAAAATAATTACTTGTTGTTTTTTGAATACTTAAAACTCGTAGTACTAATTCTTACTTTACAACTTTGTCTATACATTTCCTGATATTCCACGAAAACTCATCATCGGCATACTCTTTCGAAATCGATCTCGAAGCTGAACTTATTCATTATTCTCGAAGCTCCATTATGAGCTTCTACTAATCAAACAGTCGATGAAATCCCACAACTACTGCTTGCAACAAACTAGAGGAACTTCCAGAATAAGTCAATGTGATAGCCGTCGTATTCCATCAGAGCAACGCCAAACTTCATCTGTTTTACAACACGACAATTTAAATTGGAGTCTGGCTGGAATATGCTATCTCACCAGCTATACTAACCCGATATTGCATAGTGTGTCGAAGAAGCATAGAAAATATCTTTCATTTATATATGCAACAGTTTTTGACGAGAATGTAAACATATTTTGGGAGGATAACATTTTTAGGCTGCCGGTGGCTTCACTCGATTATCCCTAAGGTTAGCCTCAAACCATGGTTCAAAAGTCTGGACTTGAGTCGGGACTTTATTCGCACCTTCTCCCGACTCATGTCCAATCACTGTTCGTTAGACGCGTTACTCTTTCGTTTCAATCTGGCCGGCAGCAATATCTGCGTTTGTGGCCGAGGCTACCACGACATCGAACACGTTGTTTGGTCGTGTGAGGTGTATCTTGTTGCCAGATCGAATTTAGAGAACTCCCTTCGGGCTAGAGGAAGGCAGCCCAATGTGCCGGTGAGAGATGTGTTGGCTCGGTTAGACCTTGATTACATGTCCCAAATATATGTTTTCCTTAAATCTATCGATGTTCATGTGTGATTATCCTTACATCCTTATACCCTCCATTTCTTCCTTTGTGAGTAATTGGTCCGCTTGCTATAAACAGGAGAATGAAATGTAAATTCACAACAGATGTACGAATAGATTTAAGCATTAAGTGTGTGTGATTATCAACATTGTAATAATTTCCTTATACCCCATCCTTTTCCTGAGAAAAATATGTCACCCTTCTAATCTCGAGTCCACCGCGAGTAATCGGTTTCCCACATTACTAACCATAGATTTAAGAAAATTGTTCATATATATAGTTTTAAAAATATATTTAAGATTTCGGCTTCTTTAAACTTATGTAACTGAGCCTGTAAAAATAAACGAATTTATAAAAAAAAAACATTTTTAGGCTGTGTAAAAGAGGGCGAAAAATCGTGGAACAAAACTATGCTCATAAACTTGAATAAATGTAGTCTGCCTATAAAAATGGTGCGATTGTGTTTCCGAAAATCGGTTCGAGCTTTCCGGACAACACAATATGCTATTGTGTTTTCGAAGATTAAGTTTAGTATGAGCTATCCTGATTTCTCCTGATTTTTTTTTCATTCTCCCTGATTTTTCAAAATAATAGTTGGCAACCCTGCTTGCAGGTATACACTGAGAGAAATAATTAGTAAATATAACGAATTTTTTGGTAAATACTACCAATCTATAGTCATTTTCGACCGTACTAATAAACACATATGTCAAGCAGAACCATGATTCGGAAGCCCAATATCGGCTACATTTTCTCGACGAAAATGCACGTATCAGAATTATATCCTTATTATACCTCCGTATTGCCTTATGGGAACAATGAAAATGGTTAATACGCGCTTTTCTCACCAGTTTTCAGATATGACAATATCCAATCTTACTAATGTTATCGAGTAAAATATACTAATCTCTGGTAGGGATGCGGGTTTGTTTGACAATATGTACAAAAAATTTGTACATTCTACTAATTTTGCATTACCAAATGTATTTGGTAGTTTTCGACCGAGGATTTTTCTAAGTGTTGCATCCCTCATGAGTGTATCTTGGCGTTGTATTTTTGGACCAATGAAATCCAACAGTGTTTCCACTTATTCAGGTGTTTTTCTCAACACTGCTCTGAACTCTAGAGGATCATCATCGTGGAGTTCCTTTTCCTTGCATCAAATTCCTGGCCCAAATCCTTTTGCCTTTCTACTTTTTCGGATAGTACCTTCAGTTCGAAGAACTTCAGCACAAAGTATTTTTATACACGGTCAACGTGTACTTCGCGATAAAATTGTTTAATGATAAATGCAACTGAAAATCTGAGACGAATACTGCCAATAGAGAAGTCGATTTCGGATCAATCATCTGTCAAATTGGGGCCTGATTGCTGTTTCTAACTATTTGATGGACATTTGAAAAATCATCTGGCATCCCTGGTAAGCCAATGCTGTAGTATCTAGTTTCTCGTCAACAGCTCACACTGTGTGAACGGACAAGGCGAGTCATCCAATTGTCAAGCGAGTTCACCGGCCCAGTAGCTGCTCACTGTCAAGTCAGCTACTAGCAACGTAGAAATGGGCCTGTAGTGTCCCGAAAACTATTTGCAATAGCTCAAAAACTTTTCTCGTATTGATTATATATGATTTTCATGAAGAAAAATCGATTTGAATTTACTAGTTGCGTGAAAACACCCTAAATCGGACAACCCCAGATCATTTACCCTAATTCTATAATTGCAATGAATTTCATTGAGGCATCCAAAACATAAACATAGTTTATTTTGTATGTATTTCAGAATGTGACGATGTCAAAATTTCTGTCTATTTCGCGTCCTTTGAAAGATTGTGGTAATTATTTGAATTCTCATTCTTTCGCATCATATTGAGCGTAAAGCACAGCAATATTCGCGCATGGTTAAGGTATGAACGGTATATCCCAAAGCCCACTCTTTTATGTCGTCTACGGAATTGAAGTAACTGATAATATTACACGGAAGATTTCCTGTTAGGGCCAACGTGAAAGAAAATGAAAATAATGTATTCTATATAATAATGATATGCTGTTGGTGTGCTCAAATTTCATGTCGGAAATATTGACATGGCTGAAATCATCACAAATTTCGAGCATCTAACACTCGACCTACATTCACGAAGAACTGTAAATATACTGTCAGTTATACACGATTAAAAATAAGTTTTACCACCGTATCTTATTATTATCCCGCGCAAAACAAACTCAGATTTACGATCATCTGAAATGGCAGATGCTCTTGTTTGCACAACGTTTTATGCAAAACAAACAACGTGTATTTTACTCCTGTCATACTTCCAACGCGTGTCCTCGACTCAAATTTTTAGGACACTCATTTAGGAACGCTTCATTCATACTGAAAACTCCATTATAGGAATGTACAATTTAAAGTCCTTTGTTATCTAATGACACCTTTTTCCTTTCTTTCCAGATAACATAAACATCACGACTCACGACTGAGGATATCAGACGGCTGCTCACTGGTGCACAAAACACGACAACGACAAGAACAAACGCAGCAATAGAAAGCACCGCATAAGAACCTCATCACACACCATAATCATTGTTATAATCACTATCACCGCATCGTGCTTTTTGCCTGCCACGCCTCGCGAGAAGAAGGGAGATACCACCAGCATCTTCATCATCCCCAAACCACCCACTCGCAGTTCGTCATTTATACTTTCGCAGGCACACATACACGTTCGCTCAAACATCCCATCGCGCAACGTTTAAATCCCGATTAGGATAAAAGCCGCTACTGGGGGAAAAACAACAACAAACGAACAAACCACAGATTCCAAGTGGCAAAAGAGAAGATCTTTGTTTGTTTTCCCTCCCGACCGCTAGAAACTAAAAGTATTTGTAAACTATACACTCCATGCCGCCCGTCCACTCGTTTCTGCCATTCATCTCACGCCCCGCGCAAGATCTCGTTTGAACGGCGCGCAGCATCCGTACACAAACGCGACCGGGAAACAAAAGAGAAGGAAGAGGTTGAGCATCGCAACAGCAGCACCAGCAGCAACAGCAGCAATCCGTGCATTCTCAAACGGTTGCCTAGTATTGCTTATCGTTCTCTCGACAGTATTGCCGGATAGCGAGCCAGCCGCGTCTGTTTTCTGTATTATCTCTGGTATTATTTTTTTTTTCTGTATACGTTCATCTACTGGTCCTCTATTTATCATCCCCGCAAACACGTACCGTACTGTGTACTGCTTGTTAGTAGTTCTTAATTGTCAGGCTAGCCAAAAAAGTATTATTTTTCGCGTGACGCGCTGTAAATGCCACAGAGGGAGAAATGTTCTATTTATTATTGATGTAAGTTAATGTATTGCCCATGCTAAGCAAGCAGTATTCATTGATGTGGCCCTGCTGCAGTCTGGCCGCACCAGCTAGTGTTTAGGTCTATTTTGTGGCTAAACGTTGCTACAGAAGCAGTCTGTGTTCGTACATTCCTCCGCGCCTATCCGCTTGTCATCCCACAAACATTGTATGTCATCCCTAAAAACATTTGGGACATTGAGTTAAGGTGGGATAAATCAAAAAACATACGAGACAGGGAACCCATTCATTCCTCATTTAATGCTACTCTGAACGTCTCTCGCGTGACATCCTCGCCTGCTCGCGTGGCCTCCCCCTCCTCGCTTAAAACACTGTAGGTGTCTAGTAGTATGACATTGACGGTGTCGGAATCGGACAGCAATAGCAATCTGCGCACTAACCATCCCCACCCGGATATGACCGAATCTCTACCAAGTTCTGAACTCTCTCTGCTAGCAAAACTGGAGGCCGCAAACAAACTGATCGAGAGTGACTCGAAGAGTCTCAACTCTCTACAGAGTTCAGCGCACAGCCGCAAGAGTTCCGATACGAGTCAAATTTCACTCAACTCCGGGGGTTCCTCCGTGGGTGAGGAGGATATCTGGTCGACATGGGCTAGCATTGTGGCCGACTGGGAGGCCGGTCAGAAGCGGAAAGCTCCCACGGTGAAGGAGTTGGTACGCAAGGGAATTCCCCATCACTTCCGGGCCATCGTTTGGCAGTTGCTTTGTGGTGCTACAGAGGCCGATAAGAAGCAGTACGCAGAATACATCAAAGCGACCAGTGCCTGTGAGAAGGTGATCCGGAGGGACATCGCCCGAACTTATCCGGAGCATGATTTCTTCAAAGAGAAGGATGGGCTCGGACAGGAGGCGTTGTTTAATGTGATGAAGGCATACTCGCTCCACGATCGGGAGGTGGGCTACTGTCAGGGCTCGGGCTTCATCGTTGGGCTCCTGCTGATGCAGGTGGTATTTCATTGTAATAACAGCATTATGAATGTCATATATAATATTTTGCTCTTCCAGATGCCAGAGGAGGATGCTTTCTCCGTTTTGGTGCAGATCATGCAACAGTATCGTATGCGAGACATGTTTAAACCATCAATGGCAGAACTGGGCCTCTGTATGTACCAGCTGGAGAGTATTGTTCAGGAACAGATCCCCGAATTGCATCTGCACTTTCAGTCTCAGGTGGATCATCGGATCATCGAACGAATGTTTAGATTTATAATTTCAAAATTCTATTGATTTCGCAGGGTTTTCAAACCTCGATGTACGCTTCCAGCTGGTTTTTAACACTGTATACCACCGCTCTGAATCTCACGCTGAGTTGCCGGATAATGGATGTGTTCCTCTCGGAAGGGATGGAGTTTATCTTTAAAGTGGCCATTGCTTTGTTGCTGATTGGGAAAGATACCCTCCTTTCGCTCGATATGGAAGCAATGTTGAAGGTAAGAAGCAAAGATTCGGATTGTGAACTAAGCGCCAACATCATTTTGATATCCATCTTCCAGTATTTCCAAAAAGAACTGCCCCAGAAGGTGGAGAACGACAGCGACGGTCTGTTCAATCTAGCATTCCAGGTGAAGATCAACACCAAAAAGATGAAGAAAATGGAGAAAGAGTACGCTGACCTGCGGAAAAAGGAACAGGAAGAAATGGTTGAATTGAGGGTAACGATTGTCACCGGGTGAATTGTTGGGTGCAACAATTATCTAATCACGCGTCGTTTCGCAATCATTTGTTCTCTCTTCACAACAGCGGTTACGCAGCGAAAATCGGCTTCTCAAGAAGCGCAATGAGTTGCTCGAGGCGGAGAGTGCAGAGCTGGCCGACCGGCTGGTTCGTGGACAGGTCTCGCGGGCCGAAGAGGAGGAAACTAGCTACGCTATCCAGTCCGAACTGTTGGCACTGAGACGGGCCCACCTCGAGGTGTCCCACCAGCTGGAAAACGCCAACGAGGAAGTGAGAGCCCTCAGTCTGCGATTGCAGGAAAATGTGAGTACTAATTTGGTTGATTGAAATATTGAAGATTGTTTCGAAAACACACGGATCCGTATATGCAACTAACCCTTGAAATGCCTCTCTTCCGTCGCCGAACAGATCGCGGATAATTCGCTTGAATCTGTAAGTTGAAATTTACGTAACTGATCTTGCTTGTGCCAACACAACTAAATGGAATGAAACCTTTGATTTATTTTCATCCGAGGGCTTCAGTAGCGTTAGATTCATGATTTTGTATTTTGTAACATACGGCAATTGCATGAGTGTACATAGTGAACTTTTTTTTTTGTAGAATTTAGAGCTCTTTATTTGATTTGAAATCGACCATATTGTTTGCGTCCAAGAGAACTGTTAATTATGAGCGCAGATATTTTCAGTCTTCATTGTCAATACTCACTTGGAGCTGATGCTCTCTATCCTATGATTCATTGTCTCCCCTCAGCGGATATGCATGAATGAGAATAGGCTTGGGCTGTCGCGATAGCCTCTAGATCAGTGGTGTTCAACTTTTTTTTCAGAGGGGCCACAAACACACGTCAGGCATGGTGTCGCGGGTCGCATAACAAAAATAAATATACTACGAAATTATATGTAACCAGCGAGGAACAAACATAAAAATTCAAGAATGAACACATGCTTCGAACGCATTGAGTATTTTTTGACAAAAGCAACTTGTTTTTAAAGACATTCAGAACTGTTTGTAGAGTTTTTGGAGCATGATTAGATTTGAGACCTGTATTGACCTTTATTGTTATTTGTACGATTGTGTTTTCATTCTAATTGCTAGAGAAGGATTTTTTAAAATATACTATAGCATGATCATCGCGTGCTTCAGCAGACACGACAAGATTTGACATTGTAACAGGAAAAAGACAATTGATTTTCGAAAGTGATAACATAATTATGAAGGGGTTTAACGTAAGAATAGGAATATAGCTGCTGTTATACATAGAAATATGTCTAATCTGATTGCAATTTACAAAGAGACACGTTTTCACTTTCAATTGAATGTAGGACCTGAAGCGTCTGTAAGAATCAGGCTCGTGTTTGCTTAGTTGTCAGCATAAACAGATCATAAACGTAAATTTTTGAAGCGCCAATTTGAGGTTGTGAGGTAGATAGGAATTTGACGAATGCGATTTTTAACAACATTTCATTCGCATCCAATTAAGAGCCTGGACATACTTGCCATACTCAAGATGAAAACTGAGCTGATAAACACCTTTTTTGTCGGACAGTTGTGCGGCATTATCCTTTTTACCCTTCTCAGAAACCTGTTCGAGCATTCTCCATGTCTCGTCTTATGAGCGTTTTGTACAGGTAACATTTCGCACGTTTGCTAAGTCTTTTGGACCTAAAGTACTAGTGGAGACCATAGACTATCACGCGGCTATTATCATTGTCCGTTGTTACCATTGAGCCAAAATAAACATTGAGCTAACTGTCGTGCTCGGATCCAGAAGTCAACATGTATTTGGTTTCAAAAGCATTAATTCTCAGTCCAACTTTCTCTCTTAAGTACGAAGTCCAGCATAATGTTCTACTAACGTCTCGAATGTTCTAGCGGCGTTTCCACATCATCAGCAGAACAAATGATTTGACTGGATCTGTTGAAAATTGTGCCATACAAGTTAACCATTTGAGTGCAAAGGAGCGCGATAGCGCTTCCCTTGTTATATGCCAAAACTGCGCGGAGCATCCTTTAGCATAGGATTTCTCGAGTAACTTTTGAAAAGGTCCTAAGTAACATTTACGTCAATTCGAGAAAAACGAAGCTGGAAATCAGAACATTGTTCCACGAATTGTTTCAAAAGGAATCGATTTTTATCATTATTTTCACCACTAGCAGTTAATAATAACTCTGAAAAACCAATCGTAACCGTTTTCCGTGATTTTAGTTTGAAGTTAAAGTGAAGTTTGAAGAAGCGAAAAATGTTACATTGCACGTTCTGACTGACCGCGTTTGTTCTGTGGACAAATTTCATTGCACGATAAGCATTTGAAGATAGCTATTGAAGAACAATCCAAATCCCTGCACTTCGTGCTAAAGGCAGATCGTTATTATTATCACTCGTAGCATTGCACTAATAACGATAATAATACCCGAAAGAAACAAAAACTCAAAACGTTGTTTTGACTGCTTTGTTGAAGAGGAAGATATTTGAACGATTGTTTTTGCAATACATTAAATAATTGAAAGCTAATAGTGTGCATTCATCAACTCGATTTGTGTACATTTGTTACATAGGGCCTTTTCAAAAGTTACGCGAGATTTCCGTCTTTCGGGAACATATTGGGGGTACAAACTGATTTTTTTTTCTATCCTATCCATGTTGCTCATTCATTTGCCGATGGATTTAAGGAATATCACTCACAAAATCATAACACTCTCAAGCGCAATATTGCAGGTAAGAGAGATCATCGTCTTGCCAATACCCTTGAAGGACTCAAATGAAACAGGTAATCTAACCGATATTCCCACGAATAACAATGTATTCTATCCATCGTATCCTTAATCAGTCTGATCAGTTTCGTCGGGAAGCCGCGTTCGTCCATAATTCTTAGGCGTCGTGCACAAATTACGTAACGTGATAAGGGGGGGGGAGGGATAGGTAGGTGGATGTTGCGTTACTTTCTGTGTATTAGAGATAATAAATTGCATTAGGTAGGGAGGGGGGGGGGGGAGGCGGTTCAAAATCCGGATTTTTAGCGTTACGTAATTTGTACACGACGCCTTAGCTCTTTTCGTGTTATTGAATCATATGTGGCTTCAAACTCGATGAATAGATGATACGTAAGAGCCCTTTTTTTGGATTTTTTAGGATTGATTTGGTCAGTAGTAGGCCGACCTTCGATGATGCTGGTCTGATAACTTTCCACGACACTGTCCGTTAGTGGCGATAGGCGACGGAATATTATTTGGGAAAGCACTTTGAAGTCGGCATTCAAGACGGAGATTGCACAAAAGTTTTCACAGACTAGTTTGCCGCATTTTTTGAAAATACGACCAATAACTCCAAATAATTCCACTCCTCCGGTAGCTGTTTGGCAAACAAACTCTTTCTGACAGCCAGTTAAGCAACTTTGCCTGACTTATCTTGATAAGTTCCGCTTCGATACCATCTGTCCAGTTGATTTGTTGTTCTTCAGCTGTAAGGCATGTAAAGTGGATTACATCGAAGATTAAACATGCACATTTATTTCCATGAGTGTTCAACCTAATGTGACTATTCATCTAACATTTACTGAAAAATTATAAACTATTTATTAGTTTACTAAAAAAAATTTCAGATTACTTGTGCCATTCTCTGAGAGTCTTCCGCGAGTGTTGGAGCGTGCACAGACGGCGGAACAATAGACTAATGCTAATGGATAATAGACTAATACTAATGGAGACTGAAGATTGTAACCATTGCCAAAACGGGAGAATTTCTCTTTATTAAACCAAGAAATACTGTTCATGGTGGTTTATTTCTGATCAGGAAAAAAAAAAATTATAGATCAGAATGTAAAATAATTCATATATAATACATCCTACTTTTTATGTGCTTTTCTCAATCCTAAGCTAGTGGTCGGTCGTATCACCCGCTTTCTCTCCTCTCGATGCTTCTTCAACTCCATCTGCCGTTTCCTATCGTAGTTATTCTTCTTGCGCTCGGTACTGAATGTCATCTGGCAATTGCCGAGCCCTCCAATCGTTTTCACCTGTACCGGTTTGCTAGCGGCCAACCGCTTACCCAACCCCGCTTTGCTAATTTTCCTGTTATTCTGACTAATATTGAAATCTTCCTTCTCCTGCACCTGTACCGATGATCCATCGTACTCCACATCCCCTTCATCCTCGTCGTCCTCCTCCAGAAGCGCACGTTTTGTCTCCCGTTGTATCTGATTATACTCCCTCTTGACCTCCTTTGTCCAAACTTGTTCATCATCGGAACTGTCTTCCTTCTCGCTGAACAAATCATCATCTGTGCTACCTTCCTCTTCTCCTTCCTTCTGTTTGACCGCCGCTGCCTCAGCTGCCTCCTGCTGAGCTTTCAACTTCTTTGCCTTCGTTTTATCCAGCCTTGTGAGTACGGGATTGAGCAGTCGGTACTCTTGGGCCGTTTTGTCCACCGCAAAGTCGGGATTTTCAAACATTCCCTTGAATCGATCATCCTTCAGCAGGCTTCTGGCAGCTGCCTTGAGCTTACTGCTTCCCGCATCCTGCTCGGTCAACAGTTTTTCCACTAGCTCGGCGTTAACCTTCGGTAGTTTCGATTTCAGCTGCAACCGTGCCGGCCGTGTTTCCTGAATTTGCTTCGCAATCTTCTCCTTTCGATATCGCTCGAAAGCGAACGGATCCGCGATTGTCTTCGCCTTGTTATACAATCGGATGTCAATGAAGAATCCATGCATATATGCCCGCAGCATATTGGTTCCCTCCAGATGGCTCAAACCCAACTCGGCCAGCTCGTGCTTTGTAATGAACTTATAATCGTCGTAAATATTCTGCACATACTCTGATTCGATTTCCTCCGTGAGATTGTCAAGAAAAGAGCACCAGCGGGGAGCTGGTCCAAGGTTGGGAATGTAATATGTCAGCATCTTTGCATCTTCTTGTGCTAGGAAAAATAAACCACTTCTCGGAGACGTCGTGAAATCGTTGAAATTACTGTTCGATTCAATGTATGCAAGCTGTTTTCCTGTACTTTCATCCCAAATTTTCAACATCGCGGCATCTAGCGAATAAACGGCATTATGCTCCTTGTTGAAATCAAGTTTTTTCACCGGCAGTTCGTTCAAGTGGTCTTTGATTAGCAGTGGCTCTTTCGCTCTAATATCGTACAGCAACACATGACCGGATGTGGTCCCAACGCCCATCTGTAAACCATTTTTAAATTTCAATGACGAAACGGAAGGGAATTTATCATTGTTTTTTATGCTAGCCGCAACATCCAGGACACCACAGCGACTCTTAGTTCGTGGATCCCACGCTTCCACCGTTCCTTCTTGGCTGCCCACACAAAGCAAGTAGTGCTCCGGATTCACCTCACACGTATTGATGCTACTCGCAGAGGTTTCATATGATTGAAGAAATTGCCCCCTCTCAGTATTCAAACGATATATCTCTGATGACGTTCCCACCAGGAACAAATCGCACGATGGCTTGTGGTAATCCAAATCTCTGCCGAACCGTGGAATCCGAAGTCGGTAGTGTCGCCCGTGTGCTGCGTGAAATTCAACGTAACGATCCGCCTGGAGGAACGCTATTTTGCCGTAGTCGTCGCTCAATATTTTAAACTTCACCACCTCCGAATCGAAACATCGCTCGAACTTCAGCGACAGATTGTTCACCTCGTAGCACTTCACCCGGGGCTTGTAGGTTCCGGTGGCTAGTATGTATTGCCCGTCGGGTGAGATGTCCACACTGGTCGCCACCGTTGGCATCTCGAAATCCTGTATCAACTCGATGCGTCGATTGATGTCCACATTTTTGCGCTGCGCCTCGCGCCGTTTCTTGTCCGATACCCAGTCGGGTAGCGCTTTTCCGGCGCTGAGATTGTAAATTTTCACTTCACCAACGTCCGTCACAAGCATCTTCGGTACTGTTTCCGTGTGTTTTACATAAAGAAAATAAACTATTCAGCTGCAGACTGACTTGATTGGTCCGCATTGACGAGCAAAAATGAGAAACGTCACCCAAAAGCAGCATGCATTCGCGTTGAAAATAATTGTGAGTGAGGTTAGCCTCGCGCGTTCGTGTTGTGCTCGTGCAGTAGAGAGGCTATGGTTGCCAGATTACTTTGGGTGATTTTGCGAAGCAGATTTGTTTAGTCTTTGTGTTTAATGTCTTTGACTCGTTTTTTTGATTTTATGAGATGCTTCATTTTACTGAAATCATTATTATCTTCAATTAATTAGAAGTGGGCTGGAAAATTGGCTGGTGGAACTTTAACCTTTAGTTTTTAGAAAAAAAATATTTGTTTTGTCCTGCATCACATTTTTTTACATTAGTCTTATGCAGAGATCGAAATGCTCGCCGATTTAAGACGAAAAATATCCATTTTCACCTAGAGGGAAAATAGCTGAGAATATAGGAGGCGAGAGAATGTTATACGCTCACTTCGATTCTCGCGAGAAACGCGAAGCCGATTTTTATTTTTCGGTGAGTTATGATTGCCGAAAAATGGTTTCGTTTTCAGTGACTCCTTGATGCCGATAATAGTTTTTCACTTCTTCAGTACAGCTGAAAACATGCGGCAATATTGGGTTTCATCGTGAAGTGAACATGAGATGGAGTAATATTTGTACAATTCAGACGCTGTCCAAATGCAGATCGTTTGGACGCTGCTCTAACAGACTAATGTTGGTAAAGTTAGCTTTGATTTTCCGTTCCATATTTTCAGTACCAAATGAGAGACGAAAAAGCATTCTCGTTGAACTTCCGAGATAGAGATTTTCCACATCTCTTTCTCTCTGAAGAAGAATTTTCGGTGAAAAGGAAGAGACGAAAATATCAACAATACACGGTTCATCGAAAACTAGATTGATTGACTGAATATTTATCGCGCAGCCGAGCGAGAATTTCGATCTCTGGCTCATATGTATCGATATTCAAGTTTTGAAATATATTTTATTGTTGGTGAATCAATCAGAGAAAGAAATATTTTGAAATCAGTTTTAAGTGATTCACAATTTTTGAACGTTCTTACGAGCTCTAAACAAAAAAAAAACAATTAAAATTTTTAATATTCTTTATTTTATCTTTTGTTTATATATTTTTTTTAAAATACGAAAATAATTAAACAAAAGAAGAATATTCAAAAATAAAAAAGTTACAAACGTTTGAAGTGGGGAGGGGTTAAAACAAGTGCCCAGGTCTACATAATTTTACCACTTCTGGTTGTACACACCGCCACGCACAGTCGACTAAGGCCTACCTGCATTAATTATGCATCTTGTGACGAAATGTCAAAATGGCAATAGAGCGAATAAAAACAGTATAGAGAAGGAAAAATATAAACAAAAAGCAAACAGGTGGATTGAGTTGGAATGTTTTTTTTTGAAGTGTATTGAATTTACGAAAAAAGGAGGAATTTACAGAGAAATTGTTAGAATTTCTAAAATGAATTTATTGGTAATATTTAACACTCCATTCTCGCGCATTGGTCTGTCAGACCGAGAAATCAATAATCCGTTCATTTCTCAGAAAATATCAACACTACGACTTTGCGATTCTCTCTAGCTTCGTTATTCGTCGTTCGTCATCGTTTAGCGTATCGCATGTGTTGGTACAAAGGGGACGTGTGTCACTTTTTTAACACTTTCGGTCTGACACACCGACGCGAGTATAGGTGTAACTTTTTTGGACAAGTGTCTTTTTTCATATTCTAGAATATTGTTGAATGAAATGTATAAATTAATGTTAGTGGCGTGGAATATTTCTTAAATATAATGTATAAGACCATTACCGGACTATTCTTATTTGATTTCAGTCCCTTTTGTAACTGGATTGAACGGATCCATATATTAACTATTCGTCGTTAGATTCATACGTTTGAAAGCAAAATATAAATGTTTGATTTTCGTATAGTTATTCGCTAAATATAATGGTCATGCATATACACACTTGTGAAATAATTTCACTTGTGGAAGAATTGTAAACAGTGAACTATGAACTAATCGGTGGCTTATGTTAATTTACAGTTACAGTTTCGGGGATATTTTTTTATAATGGACAATATCGACAAGAAAACAAGAAAAAGAAAAGAAAGTTCTAGAAATCCTTTTTTCATCCTATATCATCTTTTTATGCCCCATCTAAAAAAAAGCCTTGATTCTTAGTTTACCAAGAAAACAGAGACAAAGAATATTAGAAATATGCAAATTTCATATTCCAGTACCATTATCATCTAGAAATCATCTACAAGGTCGTTATACATTCTTCTCTTCGATAAAAGTCCCGAAAAACATGCAACAACTGCATGAAATGTAAAAAATATGTTTGTTTCGAGTATGCAGTATGCTATGTTCTGATTATTACTCCAATGAAACCACAATCGATTAATACGTTTTTATGTTATTTTATAACTCTTTATACTCCCATTAATTATATTCAGTTGCTTACTTTTGATTAATAACAGTGAAAAATTTGAATTTCGTTATTTGTGTTGGAGTATCGAAAATTACTCTGTTTTGATGAGGCTGAATATAAAATTTTTTTTTCTCAAATATATATTTTATTAAGGCACATGTGGCGTTAGCCTGACGGGGCCGGGAGTTCAATATTTTGACAATTTTTGTCTTACATCTATGTTAGTAATATGTAACCGATTACTCGCGGTTGGCTCGAGGTTAGTATTACAAAGATTCTCATAATTGGGATGTTGCAGTCTTCAGTACTCTCTGTTTGTGTGGCAGACACGGGATACTTCCTATTGGGGTGCAACTGACCATTAATCAGCGACGCCCCCCTAGTCTGTACCTCATATCAATCGTGGTGCATCTCTCTTGACTCGAGGAATCCAGGGTAGAATGGTCACAGGGCGGTACAATCTTCAGCTATAGATTCAACAAAAAATATGTTTCCTTCGTCTTTATTATGTTTTAATAGTCTTCTAATTAAAACATAATAAAGACGAAGGAAACATATTTTTTTGAGTTTTTTTCATTCAATCATACCTTCTTCTTCAAATAAATGTCAATAAAGCCTGAAAAATACACATTGTCAACATTACAGAGAAGTTCAATTTTCGGTCTGTGACACCGTGCGCGAGTATACGTGTTATGATTTTGCACGCGAGTACAGGAGAAAGTAAAGTCAGTAAAGAGTCAAAAGTCTATAAAAATGTGTTGGCGGCAGTTTGAAATTTAAAACAAGTTTTCTGCACGAATTTTATGACAGTTTATTTTTTTTATGAAAAGAAAAATTAAAAAAAGTTGCCTTTTTATTGATTCACTAGCTTACCCGGCAAACTTCGTCCCGCCTAAAATTTATTTTTCATTATCACATCCACGTATTCTTACTAAGCGTTGTTCAATTTCCAATCCAATCGCAGAATTATTCATTGATCGATCTTCTAATCTACCCTTTAAAATTATCTTTCACTATAAAATTCCTAGTACTTCTACCAAAACTCGACATTATAATATCAGATTATTTTCAGACACAATTCTCATTCAAGATTTTTCAACCACTTGCAAATAACTTGTTTCTCCGTTACGTCATATGCCAAATTTGGTTTTATTTGCTTGATTAAGTCTCAAGCAAATGAAGAAATTTGTGTTTCATTTGTTTACTCATTTCAATTTGTGTTTCATTTGACAGTCATTTGTTCATTTATTGAAGTTCCCCTCGATTTCATTTGACGTTCTACATGCCGATCCAGTTAGCAAGCGAATGTTGATAACTGGGCTTCCTTTCTCGTCCAGTTACCGAACGAATACTATATAGTTGATTAAATGTTTGTCTACCTGTAAAAATTATGCTTATGATATTTTTCCTAATAATTTTACCTAAAACTCATCGAGCCCGATAGAAGCGTATTACAAACAATTATCACATTTAAATGAAAGTAGGAACGAAACAACTTCGTCTGAATGCTGAAGCGGAATGGAAATCCACACTTGAAGAAACAATGTTGATCATTTTTAACCCTTTCACGTACAACATCGAGTCTCACTTGATGTACTTGATGTGTATTCGTTTTGAAATTTACTTATTTACAATGATGCTATATCCCATGAAGTGATTAGATCCTACTCACAACCAGTGTTGCAACACGTACAGAATTATCTGGAAAAGTACAGATTTTTTCGGTTTTTTTCTGTACGGTACAGAGTACAGATTTTCGTCAAAAAGTACAGAATGGTACAGATTTTTTCCGCGTGTGAGATTTCTTATATATTTAAGGAAGCAGCATCAACGCCGCAGCATCGCTTGGTGCGGCGGATAATAAAAAAATGTATAATCCGCCTTGACGGCATTGAACTTCGTATTACGGAATGGGGGGAGTAGGCATGACAATATGGGTTTGCAGAAGAAATGAACACACATTTAAAATAAAAATTATGAATGAAAATTATTTTTCCCTAATCAAATTAGTACTTTATGTAAATGAAAATCACTTTTTCTTGAAAGCAGTGAAAAAATATCATACAAAAATCGTGTCTAAAGATAATTCTATATTATAATAGTAAGTTTTGGTGAGAGTATTGGAGTTTTGGAGAGAGTATTTTGGTATTTATAGAAAATAGTTCAAATTAGGGTCAGAACAACGTACTTCTAGTAGGTAAATAACGCCAAGAAAAAAATTTCAAAGCAATTTAAAACTGCCTTAGGGACGATTAATCTGATAGATAATAGTTGGCCTCATACAAACTAATTTCGTATCCAGATGTCGACACGCGAATGCAATAATTGATCACTTTCATAATTACGAAATTCGTTTCCAGGGTTTTACGATGGGAATATATAATATCTGGAGAATGAATTCCGTACCCTAAAGTTGAAATTACTCTGTAGGGAAATCACAGCTTCAGGAAACGAGCATGTGCAGGATTGGTGGACCGAAATTTTATGTCTAAAAAGAATTGACGGTTCGCACACATTTTGGGCGCTTCGATGCGTTGTCACTCCTCGGCATTTTTTTCTGAATATAATCAGACCGGAAATAAGCATCGAAATCGGCTCAGAAACGATACGATGGACACTATTTTGAGACCAAAAGATTTGATTAAACATAGTGGCTTTGTATAAGCATCATCAAACACTGGAATAACTTGCAAATGTAAATGTAGTTTTAGTAGTAAATAAATGAGTTTTTTTTATCATTCTAATAAAGATTTTTTCTACAACGAATATTTTCAATGGTAGAGATTTTTGAAGAAAAAGTACAGATGAGAAAGATTTTTAACCCCTCTGGTACAGATTAAAATGTGGCAACACTGCTCACAACATTGTTTCTCCAATGAACCCGGTCCATAGATGCAGTTTTCCAACTCCCGGCCGCTTCGACTCTTGCCAAGTCCTGCTCCATCTGGTCCAACCACCTCGCTCACTGGGCTCCTCTTCTTCTTGTTCCCACCGGATTCGATGCGAACACCACCTTTGCAGGGCTGCTGTCCAGCAATCTTGCAACATTTATCGTACTTGTTCAGCCTTGGCGACATTCTGGATGCTGGGTTCGCCGGAGAGTTGCGCCAGTTCGTGGTTCATTCTTCTTTTCCATACTCCGTTTTCCTGTACATCATCGTATATTGTTCTGAGCACTCGGCGTTCGAAAACACTAAGTGCTTATGAGTCCTCTTCGAGCATCGTCCATGCTTCGTGCCCGTAGAGAACAACCGGTCGAATCAGGGATTTGTACATGGTACACTTCGTACAGGGTCAGAGTTTGTTGGATTCATAAGGTTCTGCAGATCCCATGATTGACTATGCGTCTTCGAATTCCACGGCTGTGGTTGTCAGTTGTTATTAACGAGCCAGGATAGACAAATTCCTCTACCGCCTCATGCTCGTGGTCGTTGGTCACTACTACCAAGAAGAATTCTGTTGCGATCAGTCCTTCCAGTTAGCATGTATTTAGTCTTAGACGGATTGATCCCAAGCCCAATCAGCCCTGCTTCGTGTTTCAGTTGGGTATACAAGTCCGCGTCCACGTGGACAAGTGTGGACATTTTCATAATTTAAATAATCTCCGAATGTTTTGCTGAATACTGTAGACAAAAGTTGTTTCAATGTTCTTTTCGTATTTTTAAACCATTGCATATTGCTGTGTATGTCGATTTTTTCCACCCATGATCAATTAACACATTTCGTCTAAAATGCACATCTTTCATCGCCTTCCGCAGAACAACTCCCGCCAGAATTCCTTCGATGAACTCATCATGAAGGAGGAAGCGCTAAAGCAGCGTGACGAGATGGTTTCCTGTCTGCTGGAGGAGCTCGTCAAGGTGCGCCAGAGTCTAGCCGAAAGCGAAGATGTGATACGAAATTTGAAGACTAAAATCCAAGAACTGGAAGAGGTTAGTAGACGTTCGCACTGGAACGCAATTCTGGAATCATATTAACAATAACATTAACAAAACTCAGGACAAGAAACGCCTCCGTGAGACGACCATCGACAACTCGGTAGCACATCTGCAGGATGAACTGATAGCGAGTAAGTTACGGGAAGCGGAGGCGAGTCTCTCACTGAAGGATCTCAAGCAGCGCGTACAGGAGCTAAGCACCCAGTGGCAACGACAGCTATCCGAGCAGCGGAACGAAGCCGCCCAAAGTAGCGAATCAGGAGCGAAGAAACTTTTGTTTTGGGAGTCCTCTCGAACGGCAGAAATGCAAAAACTGGAAGAGGATTTGATGACCACTCGGATTCGGGAGATGGAAACACTAACCGAGTTGAAAGAGCTACGGCTGAAGGTCATGGAGCTGGAGACGCAGGTGCAGGTATCTACCAATCAGCTCCGTCGTCAGGACGAGGAATCTAAGAAGGTTAAGGAAGAGCTAGAGGAAGCATTGGCTCGGGAGAGAGAGTTGGCTAACAAGGCTCGCGAACAACAGCACCGATATTCCGATCTCGAATCGCGCATGAAGGACGAACTAATGAACGTGAAAATTAAGTTCACCGAGCAGAGCCAGACGGTAGCTGAACTAAAGCAAGAGATTTCCCGACTGGAGACAAAGGTATCATATAAATTTGCATATTTTTATTCTCCAGCATAAACCTATTTTTTTAGAACTCCGAAATGCTAGCCGAGGGTGAGCTGCGGTCGAATTTAGACGAATCGGACCGTGTCCGAGACCTACAGGACAAAGTTGCAGAGCTGAAAGCGGAGGTAGGTGCGCCGGATGCCCTTCTGGTCAAGATTCGACAAAATATGGTTGTAAATACACATGCAGCAAAAGCGTTGTGATCATTTCCAGTAACACTGCACATAACTCACACATTTCAAGCTGAATATTAACATAGAAACACATCAAAGTTACAACTTTTTTTTTGTGCCTCACTCATGCTCACTAATCAACAGTGTTAACAGCTCAAATTTCTGTTGCAACGCTTTCCATATTCATTCACAGTAATTTTTAGTTTCATTCAATAGTCAGTTCATTCATAAGATCTTATTTTGGGTGAAGTCCATACAAGCAACATGAAACATCGAGGGGACGTGGAACGATTGATATATTCTCATCTACAATCTTTTATAGTTCCCTACACCGATAACCAGTCCGGAAACTGAACCGTGGAAGTGGATCTCCTAAGCACGCGTTCATTGTGCTAAGAACTGAGAACCTTGTGTGTCACATGGCGACAGGCATAGAAGGCCTGCCTGACAAATTATTATAAGCGCTCATTATTCACATTAGGAAAAGTCATTACATCGCATTTGGTGTGAGGTTTATTTTTCACTTGAACCAAAGTTATTATAATCTCAGCAATTCGTCATAAACGAAGCAGTATCAAAAATCCTAGTCATATTAGCAAACCCAAGCATCACGAAACTACAACAGTATTATCATAGTCATCGGTAGCACATCATCAATTCTCTTCGTCTGAAAGGAAGTAGCGCCATCGTCAGCCGCGTGACCACCGTCGATGGTTTGCGATCGGAGCGGTAAATGAAGGTTATTATTTTGTCGTGAAAGTCTGTTGCCCGTTCTAGCGAAACAAGCGAGAGCGATCAGTTTTATTATTATTGCATGGTTCGATCTGAAAAGCATGATACTTTATAGGTACTTTTGTCGGTTACGAATTTTTGTTTATCTTGAAACAGATTTTTTGATTGCTTCATGGTTTTATTCATGTCAGTTATATCTTCAACGAACGAATATGGCTAAATCCATATCCTTCAACGAGGGAGTAATGAATTCAGGACTTTTCCTATTTTTCCATCATCATTCAAATTTTTACTTAAAAAATACGTTCATTCGCGATAATCATCGATCATCATCATCACTTGCTTTATTCAATAGAGCGTTCTATCTCAAGTTTGAAGTCCCGAATCGGTTGTATTGATTTGAACACTACTCCTGGATTTCTTGTCTTATGAAGATTCCAGTGCATGCCAAATCTATTTTTTGCGTATTAGAGAATCAATAGTTTATTGATCTTATATTTGCAGTAGTGACTTGAGATGGTATTTGAGGTAAAGAATATAGGAAAGCAAAAGCAGTCAACAACCATCCCATTACATATTACCGATCCGCATGATCTTATATGTTTTCCGTACCTGTGGTAACTAACAGGGAGTTTTGTGTGTGCCACTAGGCAACCAAGCTGACAAATTGAGTTGTGCCCCCAAGCTTCGGCTGGATATGTACTAACATTGGAACGATAGAGAGAAGATTAACATGGCGCCTAACTGTAATTTGTCAGTTTGAGTGTCTAGTGGTATACACAAAACTGCTTGTTTGTTACCTCAGGAGTTCGTAAGCGTATAAAAAATCGGTTCAGGCAACACTTTTCCCCGATTTCATGCTTCACCGTTAAATGGAGTTCACGGCATACTGTAGAAACCCCCCCAGACTGAATTCGTTTCTCCCTCTCATGTATCGATGCTTGAGTTCACGGTGGGTAAACAATGGAGCCGTCCAATAATGGTGTAACTACTTTTTGCAACAGAAATCTAGTTTTCGTTTCACTTAATATGGACGTTAAAATAAGATTGTGTACGCGGGCAATGGGGTACATGCCAGGGTGGAGTAATAGGGGTGGATCGAAGTCAGGTTGATGAAGAGGCAGATTTGTATTCATTCGTCACGTCAATTTAAATAATGATTTACTAGAATAGTTCATCAGTCATCCTTGCTCTTACACTTGTCAATTAATTTCTAGTTAATTCATGTCATGTTGACGGCGAATGCCGGAGTAATCCTAGTCGAAGCGAAGGGACTGAGAGGAGAGTAGATTTTCATAGTTCGTCTTCGAAAATGTTGGATCCTACCGAAGACGTCCATCGCTCTGGTAAAGCTGTCACAGCGATAGGATTGACGAAAAAGCAAACACGAAAGATGGAAAATGAGTAGTCCTTTCGGCTCACTACAATTTAAACACATCCGGCGAAGCACCGATTATTTCAATACAGTGTGATTTCATGCATTCGTACTCTATCGGAAAGTGTGTCATGTGTATGGTTGTGAGTACTAGTTGCGTGTTCACAGAAACGGTCGATTCAATTTACTATCAACTGTAGCGAGAAGGGTGTACTAGTGGGATGCCTGAGAGAGGAAGCAAGTCTAGCAAAAGTCTAGATCAGAAAAAACTGTATCCGTAACGTACGTTCGGAATAGTTGTATAAGAAATACAAGAAATCTTATTCACGAATCTAGCCCTGAATGAGGTATTTATTGGCCCAAGACCTAAACCGAGGACGTATCCATTGAAATCTGGGGAAGCGTTTGTACATAAAATTTTCTTTCTGCTAAACATTTCAATCGGATGAATGCTATTGCTTAAGTATGTGGTAGGTCCTCTCGCAAACGAGTTGGAGTATTTAAACTCAAAGTTCGTCCTAGCTATTCATTCATTGTAGAAAGTAGATTCTCGTGTTTTCACGGATATGTTTCAACAGCAGTTTTTTTTAGAATTGAACCGTACATAATCTCGTCCTAGTTTCCAGCTTACATTGCATGCCAGCATTATAGCACTTTACTAATCTTCTGTGTGTGTATATCTTCTCTTTCTTTGGTTAGTGTAGTAGTTTTTGTTCGTCACCCATTTTCGATGAAATACTAACGGCCACTCGTTTCCCATCACCAGCTGGCAGCGCTCAAGTGCCGCGGTACCCCGCTGAACCTACGCATGATCAAGAGCACCTCGATTCAGTCGATCGACTCTACCAACGAGATCGACTTCAGTGATATGCAGCTGTCGCGGAAGGATATTACAGGTATGGGCGCTACTTCCACATCGTCGTCGTCGTGAAATTTAGCGTTAGAAGTAGTGATAGTAGCCGCTGTAGCAGCAGAACTAGCATCCTAGAATTAGTTGTTAAAAGTCACGGAAGAAGTAGACAAGAAACGAGTGAACATTCGCCGATATCTGGAGATAGGGATATTTAATCAATCATACCCAAAACACATAATATACATACCATCTTTTTGTCTCTCCAATGCATCTAGTGTGAGTTATATTGAAACATTGAATTGAGCAAACGATAGAGTACCATTTGTAAATTAACAATACAATTAGGTTGTATTGTGCAGGCGATGAGCGAGTAGAAAAAAAAACAAAACGATACGACTGATTAACCTATCATTCTACAGAGACGCCTATTCTTATGATTTTGTATGTGAACGTGTTTAGTAATTTTATTTCGTTTGTTTTTTTATTAACTGAAGTTTATTAATTGATTTATTCATTTCGCTTAATCGGGCGGGATATGTATGAAAAGAGTGAGCTGTAAGCGCCTCAGTGCAAGTCAATGGCAATTCATATACATATATTTATATTCCGTGTTTCGTTTGTTCTTTCTTCTGTTAGTATATGTTTTTGATCAGAGTTTTTTTTCCAGCGAGAATTTGCTACAAAGATGAGAGTCTAACTGTCATATATATATATGTTTGTTGCACAATAGAAGAAAAACGAACAAGTATTTTTCAAAGAGTCTATATCTATATGTATACACACCAATCGTATGCAAGGGGAGGGTGCATTCAGAATGAACTTTCTTTCTTTCTTTATAATTATTTAAAACGAGAATAAAACGTTTTTTGTTCGTTGTTCGCTGTATAGTATAAGCTTGTTTTCTGTTTCGTTTCGTTTCGTATATTTTCACGCAGCGTCAGCATTTTCAAAACATTTCCACTGTGACTGAAAAGACGGTCAGAGCAATTAGCTTAATATTCTTCTATCGAAAAACAAAAGATTGTTCAAGAAGTTTAGACCGTTCCAAAATTTGCTCTAGCGATATTGAATTAGCACTAGTGAAAGTTTACCCAAAATCTCGCATTCAACTGTGTAACCGGAGCAGTATATCAGTTAATATCCCAGAAAATCTTTTAGAAGTTGATCGTTGCTGGAGGAAAAAACAAAGCAAAACAAGAATATACATTAAAACTAATCCAATCTAACGCGTGTGTGCATGATTAACATGTGATGAGTCAGAGTCAAAAGCTAATTGTGAAATACAAATAATGTGGCAATGTAATGTGTGAAACGTTGTAATCAACTAGTGATAAAAAAATTCAATTGAACAGAGAAGAACACGGGAAGAAAGTGGAAGGATTTTATTCCGATAAACATTCATACATAAATATACATGCAATCTTACAATTGATATTTGTTAGTGGGAAATACACGAAGAGTGTGTGAAAGAAGCAAACACCGATAAATGAAGCTAGTGATGATGAAGTTGATGGGAAAAGAGGTGCCAAACACATGATTCATCAGGCCGGAAATAATTTCCTCCTTTTTGCGTTCGGCTTTTGACCGTAGAGGCAAATTTCCACCTCGTTTTGATGTTCAATATTCTAAAAGAGCAACAAATCTTAGTGATAGTTCACGTAGGGCCACGAGAAGCGAAGAATGTATTGTTGTTTTGCTGTTTTCCTATACTTAAAAGATATATTAATGTATTTACAAGCAAATTTGATTTCTATTCGTTCTGAATGGTTTTTCTTGTCTGCCAAAAGTAACATAATAAAAGAAGTAAAAATTAAACAAACTGAAATACTCATAACTTGAAGGTTAACCCTTTTCTGTTGGTTTTATCGCGATAACACAAGCATGATTTCGAAAATCTTCCCCCCATATTTTGTCGTGCTAGATTAATAAATATTTAACGAAGATTTGAAACCGATAAAAGCACACATAATCCAAAAAAATAGAGTAATCCATAGTAATGCGTAACTGTAGATGTACTTAAAACAAAACTATGACTTATGGAAGCATACCCACTAGAACTCATGTACTCATTCCAATCAGCAGAAAATGTTTCAAAATACCATTCAAAATAGATTGGATAGTAACGAAAAAAAGAATCACACAGGGTAAAATTTTGTATATCAGATATACAGAGAATGTTTACATTCGAGAAGGACTACATTTGGGGGAGGAGACCAAACAGTCAACAGCGCAATAACATGGAAAATCTGAAATGCTTGTGTTAACAAGCAAGCATCTTCTGAAAAACATGATTGGATGAAGAACAACAATACAGCAGATAGAAAAAGAAACAACTTTCCATAACATAATGGTGTGAAACGAGAAGAAATGTTCTACCACAAAACAAAACGAAAAACGAACCAGAATAGACACATTTGAAATTATGCGTAGCGCTGTGATTTATTGATGCCGAAAATAACCCCTGAATCTTAAAAATGATAAGAAATGGACAATACATAATGTTTAAATAGAGGGGAGCTCGGGCGGAATTGGAAAGATGACAATTGTGCTCGTCGATGAAATGGACATTCGCGAACTTTCATGATAACTGGAATGCTAAGAACTGCAAGGTGCATAGAGCTTCTTTCACAAGAAGCTGACCGCTGAGTGCTAAGCCGAGTGACGGAATGCTACGAGATCTATGTTTTACAACGTTCCTGAGTTTCACATTCGTGATATCACTATTCATCTCTTGAAACACATCATCACATGTAACTCATTGAAGTATAGGCAGATAATATGCTTATCTAATCTGTACAAGAAGCTTGGCGCATTAGAACTACATATAACTTTAGTGAAAAGAAATTCTTTATTTTTCAATAGTAGTTTGTTTTTGTTTTGTATAAGTGCAATTGGATAACGTTAGGTGGCATTAGAAATATAAGTTTTTTTTAGTTTATTTGATCGGCCATCAGCACAAAACAGGCTATTGGGCCATTAGAAAGATAACATTTAGTCATAAACATAACTCAGACGGATTTGTGATGGTATGACTCATTTCATTTTCATTTGTTGATCCGTTCCGGTAACCGAGTTCCCATCTGCGAACCACTATTGAATAGTTACAAAATCGAACCATTTTTAGGCTGATGATGAGAAGCAGGTCACTCACGACAACATTAAGCGGAAATGTTCGTTGTCGAAACGTGGTCAGCTGGCAAAAACGGTGGCCAAGTAAAGTTCGACGGTCAGGAAGGTTTTGCAGCGTGTTTGGTGGAGTCAGAAAATCATGTTTGAGAGAGGCATGATTGTATCTAATATTAATAATAAAACTAATAAAATAAAATAAATTACTTTCAAAATGGCAACAGTTTATCAAACAGATCGGTGCATATTAGACCTGAATTTGAATTTTGTGCATATTTGACCAGCTACATGCAAATTTAGGTTTATTTTTTACTACACGTTATATTTTGCCGTCTTTTTCATATCACTGCAACCGTAGAGTTACGAAAATTACGAAAATATTAACAACACTCGCGAATATCTGGCACATATATTTAAAAACTAGTCCCGACAAACCCGACAAACTTCGTCCCGCCCAAAATTTATTTTTCGTTCTCACATCGACGTTTTCTTATTAAGCGCACGTTGATGGGTCCAATCGCAGAACTGTTCAATGATTGATCTAATCTAAATTGATTGATTCTAATAACCACTTAAAAATTATTTTTTTACTATAAAATTTCAGTACTTCTACCAAAACTCGACATTATAATATCAGATTATTTTCAGACACAATTCTCGTGCAAGATTTTTCATCCACTTGCAAATAACATGTTTCTCCGTTACATGGAATAAATGTTTGATACAGAAAATATGATAGAATAAAGACAGCCCTAAATCAGACAATTCCTTTCTCGAGTTTTACTTTTATCAACACATTCGGCGATCCATTTTTATTTATATAGACAGGAAACGATATAGGAGTGCGTTTTATCACATTAAAATCAATTTCCACTTTCGAACGAAGAACAAATTCGTTACCGCAAAAATCAAATCGACTAACAACGCTTGTCAATATGTAATTGTAGAACACATGCGAAGTGAATTTTTCGAATTTTACCATTTTCCTTCAGAGTTTTCCGAAAATTTGCAATTGTCATGTTTGGTTGGAATATGTTTGGTTGAAATATGTGCATTATTTTTATGGGAACCCCTTTCCTTTCCAGAGGAGGAAGAGGTGTCATACCATCATAGAAACGTTTCTCGTACCCAAATTTGGTTTCATTTGTTTGATTAATTCTCGAGTAATGCAGAAATTTGTGTTTCATTTGTATGGCAGCGCTCCCCCTTAGAGAGCGGGGTTGAGTATTTAACCACCATAGAATCAATTATTGCACGCTAAAACCTCCACATGCTTAATTTTTTTTTTCATTTGCTTGATTAATTCTTGAGTAATGCAGAAATTTGTGTTTGTGTTTCATTTGTATGGCAGCCCATACATATATATATATATATATATATATATATATATATATATGTATATATATATATATATATATATATATATATATATATATATATATATATATGTATGGGCTGCCATACAAATGAAACACAAACACAAATTTCTGCATTACTCAAGAATTAATCAAGCTGTCAAAAGAGTCCTGCGGTATTTTTTTTGAATTTTCATTTGTTCATAAAATTAGTTACAATCATCTGTTTTAAGTCAAATATGCGCCGTTTTGTTCGATGACTTGTTCCCAACGAGATGCCAACTTCATAATACCCCTGTTATAGAAGCTCGCTTCCTTATTGGCAAAAAACTCGGATAGCCAATTTTCACAGGCCTCTTTTGTGGCTAACTTCTGACTACCTAGCTCGTTCGCCATGGACAAAAACAGGTGGTACTCACTTGGTGCAAGGTCCGGACTATACGGCGGATGCAAAA
This sequence comes from Toxorhynchites rutilus septentrionalis, assembly GCF_029784135.1. Taxonomy (NCBI): domain Eukaryota; kingdom Metazoa; phylum Arthropoda; class Insecta; order Diptera; family Culicidae; genus Toxorhynchites; species Toxorhynchites rutilus. Next base: position 27,042,645 of record NC_073744.1, read on the forward strand.
GAACCTCCCATCCGAGCTCCCGGAGCTTCTGGCGCGTCACCAAAGAAGTGTGTGGCCTGGCGTTGTCCTGATGGAAGACAATGCGGCCTCTGTTTATCAAAGATGGCCTCTTCTTCATGAGTGCTACCTTCAAGCGGTCCTGTTGTTGGCAGTACAGGTTCGAATTGAGCGTTTGTCCATAGGGAAGCAGCTCATAATAGATTATTCCTTGACAATCCCACCAAACACACAGCAGAACCTTCCTGGCCGTTAATGAGGGCTTGGCGATGGTTTGGGCCGGCTCACCGCGCTTCGAACACGACCGTTTGCGCTTCACGTTGTCGTAAGTGACCCACTTTTCATCGCCAGTCACCATCCGCTTCAGAAACGGGTCGATTTTGTTGCGATTCAGCAGCGATTCACATGCGTCGATACGGTCAAAGATGTTTTTTTGCATCAACGTGTGTGGCACCCATACATCGAGTTTCTTTGTGAATCCAAGCTTCTTCAAATGGTTAATAACGGTTTGATGACTTATCCCCAGCTCTTGGCCGATGCTACGGCTGCTACTATGCCTGTCTTTCTCGGCTAATTCAGCGATTTTATCGCAATTTTGGACGACAGGCCTTCCGGAGCGTGGCGCATCTTCGACGACCTCTACACTAGAACGAAAACGTTGAAACCATCGTTGTGCGGTGTAAATGGAAACTGTATCGGGTCCATAAACTGCACAAATTTTATTGGCAGCTTGAGATGCATTTTTGCCTTTGTCATAGTAGTACTGTAAAATATGTCGGATTTTCTCTTTATTTTGCTCCATATTTGCGACACTATATATATATATATATATATATATATATATATATATATATATATATATATATATATATATATATATATATATATATATATATATATATATATATATATATAGATAGATAGATAGATAGACTGACGGATGTCGGGTTTTGTGTCTTTTTTATAGCGGAAAACTTATCCGAAACGATTTCCGTTGTGGAAGCGGGAAGGAGTTAAAGGTGTTACTCAACCGAAAGGGGAAAAGTGTTGAAATATTGGCTACAAAGCTTAGTACGCAAATATTGATTCTTTTAGTTTCGGGTTAGTTTCAACCTGACTCTGCAATTCGCGTTGACGGCATTGAGATTCGCTTAAAAGTTTAGGGGAGCGTAATATCTGATTTTCAGGCGGAGCTAACATGTTTTTAAAACTAAAATTATGAATGAAAATGAACTTCTCCTCATCAAATTAGTATTCTATTTAATTGAAAAACACTTTTTTACGGGTGGTGAAAAAATCGCATGCGAAAATTGTTTTTGCAGACAACTTTATACACTTCGTTTCATAACTATAGAACCCCTCCATTTTTCTGAGTTTTCAGAGATATGTAAGGAGTTGGTTGAATTGAAGTATAGAGTGTACTATACAATAACCATTTTCATTTACAAGACTGGCCATTTGAACTTCATTATTGTGTTCAAGCGCGAAACATTCAAAACAACTAAAATTCCAGTGCATCATAACTATAGAACCAGATTGAAAAGCTCTCAATCCTTTACAAAATTAACGTCAATTTCACATGAATTTCACATGAGTCGTCTTTAGTTCTCAATCAGTTCAGTTGTAGTGTGTATCTCGTTCTACAGAGAAGATACTGCTCGTTTAAGCTCTTCAAATCGCTCATATTGTAAGCTGCAACTATTATTCGTACAATCACTCCTCATGAGTTCATGGTAGGGTTTTGATTTGGTGAACAAGCTGACCAGTCCAGAATCTTAAGCCCCTCTTCATCAAACCATGACATAACCTTCCGTATTTTATGAATTGATGCCAAATTACCCAATTACCACGGTGTTTTGGTGCAAAAACAGCAGTAAATGATTTTGAAGTACTTTATTACACTTCTGACTGTGCATTCGTGTTGATGAAAAGCTATCTGAACCAGGCCATCACGTATGAAATAACATGATTTGAAAGTTTTCATTCAAATATTAAAAAATATTGAATATTTTAAAACTGGTTTCGTGTCTTCTAATCTGATAGGCCTCTAATTGAAAGTCGACACCAGCCATCGACACCGTACCACAGTCATCGCGAATAGCGAATTCGTTTTTGAACCTCGTTTAGTTTTAATCTAGAGCCTGGTTTAGACCTCCCGTGAACGTGAACGTTAACAGGTGGTGAAATAGTACGATAATTTCACGGTGAACCGCATTGACGAATCTACGTTATACTTACAACCAGTTGGTGCAACGGGAAAAATAGGGCCCTATTCCAGAAGACGAGATGAGCTGACGAGTGCTCGTCTCGTTCGTTTTCATATTCCAAAAGTCGAGCTCGACTAAAAACAAACGAGTAGCTCGTCTGGCTCGGCGACCGTTTGGCCGCGCTCGCCGATAAATCAGTCGAGTCGTTCAGTTTGTTTGATGTGTTTGTTCACTTTGTTGATTTAAAGCATCGGTATTCTTCTGTTCCGCCTTTATCTTCAAAAATGGTTTCACGCCTAGACTAGTATTATATAAGCAATGTATTTTATTTATTTTATTTATAATTTTACAGATTTTCAAATGGGCCTCTTCCAAACAACACAATCAAATGTAAACATTGAACTCATATCCAGGGATGCCAGATGACTGTTTTGAATATATTAACACGGCACGAAAAGTCTCTTAACATCATATTGAACGAAAATGAATAATTCAAATAATTCAAATCTGAATTTTTGATAAGCTAATGTTTTTTTTTTCTACTGATTCACATTTTACAATGATGCTTTTCATTCGTCGTACCTAATGGTTTCGAAGTTTATTGCTATGAATGAGAAAAAAACTAGACTACTTTATTGTATATCTGTAAATGGAAATACAATCATATAAATTTGAAACTTTTCTTGATAAATCGTTGATTAGTTGAATAAATATTGGTTTTAATAAATCCATAATAACAAAACGTCTGAGTGATGAAACCATATGCTGGTAGGAAAAATATCAATGAAACCAAAATATATATGAATCTAATTCCTTTTTATCATGGTTTTAGTATTTTGGCACTGAGAAAAGAGTATCGATTGATCAATTTTAAAAATGTTTGTTGTTATTCTCAAAATAAAAACATGTCTTCACATCTGACATCACTGATCATACCGAGAAAAAGTGACATAAGTCTTTCCAGTCTACCAAATAAAACATTTCAATGAAACTCGTGTACTGGAATATGATATTTTGCTCGTCTCGACAGTGACTGAAGCCGAGACGAGACGAGGCGAATTGCTCGTCTCGTTTTCTGGAATAGGGCCCATAATGATTTTGGTTTGAAATTCGTTTGTATTTTTTAGAAAAATCAGAATTTTTCTTCAAATTTCCCGGTTTAAGTATTTTTTCTACGATAAAAAGGTTAGAAAATCATCATTTTACATTATTTCATTCATAACATATGAAAAATGGCTTGGTGTAAGTGTTGTAATCCATATTTTTTACTAGGCGAACGATGAGTGGCATATGTAGCGCTTCAAATACTGCAGATCCTTCTAGTATCGGTCGGTCGAACGGAATCCCCTGCATAATCATTTATATCAACCAACTTAATATGATATCGATCGCATCGCCATGAGCTTCTGAAAAATGTTCGGAAGTTTGTACTCATAACTCATATGTACTTTCAAACTTAAAAATTCTGAAGATTATCTATGACTTTGGTCAATTCGCTTGTTGAAATCATTGTAAATATACCAAAAACCTATCTTTCTTACCATTTACTGATGACATTTAATGGTTGAAATGAATTTGAATAGAAATTAATAAAAACAATCACGACTGAATCTCGCTTTCACGCGCGTAGAAATACAAACATCATTACTTATGTGGTTCTGAGCTCTAATGTGGGTGTCGCGTGAGCTGATGCAGCTTTGCGTGGATTCGTCAATTGAACATAGACCATGGAGTGGTATGCCGCCACCAACGTGCAGGATGTACCCAAGGAGAAGAATCTTCCTAACACGCCGAAGCTCGGGGAATATTTGGCTATCGTTAAGCGGAAACCGAAGGAACCACAAAAAACTATTTGAAGTAAATTCAAACCAAACCAATGATTAATATAGTTCACAAGACTGGTCTACCACTAATTTTTATATTTCATAAATGTTACGTAAGAACGGAAATGAATAGCATGATTCCATGGTATTGACTCCATTTCAAAACTTATATATTCTACGTTTTCAGTCGAAAATGTTGTATGTAAACCAACAATGATACACAAATGGAGATTATCTTGTACATCATTAACCCATACATTTGTCATTTTTGAACATATTAGTGCACATCCGACGTGACACTGCTGATTCCGTTGAGAGATGTGACTACAACAAGTTTGTTTACACGGTTCATGTTATAGTTATCCGATATCGCTGAGAAAATATTATCATCCGATTCCAAGCCAAGCCAAGATCAAAACAAACGTCCGCACGGAACCTGTTTATCATGGCTCGCTCGGCAGCGGCCACTGCGTGCGTGAATAGAATGATTACATTTCCACGATATGAATAATTACGGATGACGTTGTAAAACGAATAATTTCCATCCAGTTGCCGCTCGGTTAGCGGGTAATCAAGTTTTGATTCACATTTGTTTCTATAGGTTTTTTTTGTCTTGGATCGCTACAGTTGAGATTCGTTTCGTGTACATCTTTGTATCCATTTTATTGTCTAATAACCGTCGTCTCGTGCTAAAGTGACCTGTTCGTTCAATAGGAGACAGACCTTAACTCGTGTTTTGTTGTTTGAAGTGCAATGAGTGTCAATCTTGATTCGCTCGTAATGATACATAATGATACTACATCAACACTCAACCGATATTTCGGGTCCCAGGTTTGTTTCCCTCAATTCGTTGAAATCGTTCATTGTTTCTCCCTACTGTACTCGTTCTGTCCGGCGGCTTATCATTGTCAAACACGTTGATAGCAAACCCGAGTGCAGCCAAAATTCCTATCGCCGGACAAACTTGTTTATCCGGCAAAGTAAGTATTGAAAGTTTTTTCCATTTGCTACGAATGATAATGCAGTGAACATCTAACTAATGGCCCTCCACGTGAAAACGATCCAATAATAGAACGCAAAACAGGTCAGCTGATCATCAACCGATTTTGTAGATCTATATGATAATATACCTGCGATGCGACTAGGGGTAAACGAGTAAATGATCCCATTGACGACACCCTCCGAAAATTGTGCAAATTATCATCCCAATTGAATCATCTTTCGCAAAAACCGACAGCGTTTGTTTCTATTAGACGGAACAATTTCTACTGCAAGTGGGGAAGTGTACAATTTTTCAATTTATCGACCCTTTCCCCCGAGGGTGATGAGTTTTGCGGGGCCTTGGTGACAGTTTGTTGCTTGTGAAATTAGAAGGAACTAAGTATCGCTGGGGTTTCAAGTTCGTATGTGATGGCAGGTCGTCCGCTTACATCTAATTGAGTTACTGATTGTCTTTAATTGTTCATAATCAAAGGCCCAGGTAACGCATACAAAGAATCATTATTTGGCTTCCCGAGCCAACGACAAAATGTCACCTGATATGACGTTTTTTATTACCTCTTTTTTTCGATGATCGCGTGACTAGGACTGGGTTTTTTTCAATTATTCAACTGATTATTTCCGTTCATTCGGGTGCTTCTTGGCGACAATCTCAGGCCTAAATTGAACATAATTGTCCTAATTTAAAAAAAGGAAAAACCTTGTTTGAATCAGACCAATTTGACAATGATAGATCAAATATTCCTAGCAAAACACAGTTTCTTCTTCGGTGTGGTCTACTTTCGATTCAACGATGTATTCAATAACCAAACTGAAGGTTACTATACAAAAACCACTCCATTGGTTGCTCCATTTTTTGAATTACACCTATGTTGGAACCAGGATTGCCAAGTGTTCTTTCAGTGAAGTCTGGATTCGGATGAATGAAAAGTCTGGATTTGTCTGGATATTTATGAAAAAGGTGTTTTGTAATTTTTTATGGTGTAAATTGCGATTCTAAATTATTTTCAATACTTGATATATATGGAATTGTATATTTATCGTACGTTGAAACACTACATTTAAAAACATTTGATACCGTTCGAAAAAGTCGTGAAATGCTAGAATGTGAGCTTGCAAATCCAAAGGCTTACCTTGCAAAAGCTTGTTCGTTTTATTTATCAGTTTGAGGATACATGATAGATAAGTCAAATAGAGCTGATAAAATTGATCGTTAAAAGAATTATAAATGGATACCACTTTGGACTACTTTACATAATCAACAAAAAAAGAAAAGAGATTCGTAGAGCATCAAACTTACCAACGACTCTGTGAGCAACTGGTTCTAATAACAACCATCTTTTCGCACATGGATGTGACAACGCCTCAGAGGATTCATTTTCAGAAACTATTGAATCTCATCAAATTTGCTGTTTCCAAGGAACTACAGCTTGGGTTGCTACAAATGGATACCATTGAGTAATTGCCATGAACTCATCAACTTTCACGAAAGTAGAAGCCAGCCAGAAGAGTTAATGTTAAATTATTGCGGTAAATCTGGAGAAATCTTGTCAAATTATGAAGAGTTTGAACTAGACAAAAGACAGTCTGGATGTCTGGATAACCCGCAAAAGTCTGGAGGATTCCAGATAAATCTGAAAGGCTGACAACGCTGCTTGGAACCATATTTTTCGTTTATTTTGCGTTGACTGATAAGTATTTGAAGTACCGTTCTGAATCATATTTCGGACGATTAAGGCATTTAATGCAGAAAACAGATTTGAACTTTATGCACAGGTATTATTTGGTTGATAAATTTATCAAATTAGTTCAATATGCTTTCAAGCTTTCCATTGTGGTACTTATTTGATTGAAAACATAAAAAATTATCCAATAAAAATGTTTTTCAATTGAAGCGAATTCGAATCAAACTTCGGCCACTATTCCTCAAGTTTTTGGCGCTACGTCATTTCAATCAACTTCTTCACAGGTTCTGCGTCGTGTATTCTGGCAGCATTGGGAGGAATCAACGTTTCTTCTGTTGAAAGTTCATCTAGTTGCACATTGTCTAATTATCCAGAGTCCCTCATATCTATCTGATGGTCTGTAGTTGAAAAACATGTGTATTATTTATACAAGATTTCAAAATATGTTGGTGCATTATATGAATCTACGCTTTGCATCCATAATAAGCCTGAAAACGCTGTTAGTTTTTTACCTACTATGTTATAATTCAAATGCAATTCTCATTTAAAATGATAGTGAACCAAGGGGTTAGGATCAATTGGGATGTTAATTCCATAGTTATATCATCAGGACTTTAAGCATTTCAAGATATTATTACAAAGTGTCCGAAATATAATTCAGAAGGGTATTTGCGCAAGATGATGCTTCGAAAATGGTTCAATCATTTTTAAAAAAAGGTCCAGATTCTTCGTTACAATTCATGGAACTGTTTTCTCCATTCCATTCCAAATCATTTCATATACAGTTAACTGATTTATTATACGGATTTTAACATAGATGCTGCAGAAGTTGCTACAAAAAATGGTGCGTTAATGCTCCACTGTTGATAAAATTATCAATACTTCTCTAAGTACCGGATAGACCATTTACATTAGTACAATCGTTTTTACGCCATTTCTCATTTTGCAATCAGTTTTTGCGATTCAAGTTCCGTAATAAAATTCAAGTTCAGTAATAAAACTTCTAGTGTTTGTCACTCAGAATACATACGAAGCTTGTCATTTGCCATAGAATTCTCACCTAAATACTAATGTACAGGGTCTTTCAGATTAAACGCTCACACAACAAATTTTGATAACTTCTACAAAAGTGAACCGATTTTTATTTAAAAAAAAACGAAAATAAATATTTTAGGACATTTTCGATGTGACCACCCCTTTTTTCGATAACGCGTTTTAAACGGTGAACAAAATTCTCCATGCACAATTCTAGCATTACAACTTCGATGCTGTTGAAAATCCGAGTTATTTGTTCTTCAAGTTCCTCCAAATTCCGTGGCTTGTTAACATAGCAACGGTCCCTCAGAGGAAGTAATCGGAAGAGAGGAATCAGTGGTGAGTTTTCTCATTTTTACTCCAGAAATATTGATGAAAGAAAAAACAAATCTAGTCGGGTAAGACGGAGACTCCACCGAATGGAAAGACTAACGTTTTGTTTTGAAAACAATTTGATTATCTCCTTCTTTTTAACAGATGCCCACTAACTACGTTTTCAAGAGCAACCAGATATCATGCACGAATTAGCAGAGCGGTTTTTAAAACGTAATCCGAATTTGTCATTCCGAATGCCAGAAACTATTTTTGATATGAAAAAAATAAAAAAAATACAAGCTCTTCTAGGTGATTTTGGTCAAGCCTTTTTAATCAATCATTTTTAGAGCTTATATGATGACATTCCTAATTTATCGAGTACATAAACTTGAATTTTTAGTTAGTGTCCATTAGGGTGTCAATGAAAATGGTCATCTCGAATTTCTTAAAAATGTTCAACACCTCGAAAAAACACGCAAAATATCAGCTCAATCGCACTTAAGGCGCAGAGCAGTTAAAGTTTGAGTTCTTTGAAAATCGAAAAATCACTCAAGGGGAGGAGTGAAGGAAATCGGGGGTTTCGAAATTTTTGTTTTGATGCCAAATGTCTTAAAATTGCATTACTTATCGAGATTTACAGTTACCTCGATTTTTTTTTTGTCAAAAAAAATATTTTTTTGACACTTGGTCGTTTTTTCGCCTGAAAAATTGATGTTTGACAAAAAATTGTAAATCTCGACGTGTCATGCAATTTTAAGACATTTGACATATTTTTTTTGTAAAACCCCGACTCCCGGTGATTTTTCGGTTTTCAAAAAAATCAAATTTTAACGTCTGCGACACCAGTAAATGAAGTTCGAATGAGCTAGTATTTTGCATAGGGTATATTATCGTGCAAATCAACATTTCGTAGCAAGCTCCGAATGAAAAATCGAGATAACTACTTTTATTGGCACCCTAAACCATACTTTTCGTTTCGTATTCCGAAAAAAGCTAAGTCCCAGAGTGCCGATTTTTGACAAAATAATTTTTTTCGAGGTGACACTAGATCTCGACGTTTCATGCCATTTTAAGACATTTGGCATAAAAAAAAAATCGAAAACCCCGATTTCCTTTACTCACCGTTTGAGTGATTTTTCGATTTTCAAAAAACTCTAAACTCTAACTTAAGTCCGTTTGAGCTGAAATTTGGCATAGAGTGTTTTTTCGAGGTGGTGAACATTTTGTATAGGGAAACTTTTTGTAATTCGATTTTTCCCATACATTCATTGGCACTCTATTGTCCATCTTTCCCGTCAAGTGTCCGTCTTTACCGACTCATTCTTATTTTTTCAAAGATGCCGGCATATTCATTCTGACTATCAATTTGTGGTGAGATAGCTATATATTGTTTGTGAAATTCACGAAAAAAAAATCAACGTATACTTAAGGCAGTAGTTTCTAGTCTAGAAATCTGAAAAAAATTCCTTCATATTTCTGCAGATTAGGCATTCGTGAATATACCCTAGAAAGGACTTATCGAAAATCCTATTATTTACCGAGCTAGAGCCATTTTAGTAATGCGGTATCTAACCTGCTAGGGCCATAACAATGAACTTCAAACGCGTTTTTCTCGAAACTAGTTTTTTTTCAAACTGGTGTACACGATATCTCAAGTTCTACAGGACCGATTCATGTCGAATTTATATGAATACATTCTGTATGCATGTCTCTATCGCTTGAACCTCTGAAAAATAACATTTTTCAAATTTTAATATTTTTAAAAAATCGGAGCCTAATTCTAGCCGACACTTCAGGCCCAGTAACTCTCCCAAGGCATGTCAAGAGAATTTCCAACCCGGGAAGACCCTTGACCGATCAGGAATTGAACCTAATACCTATGTCAGTACCAGCCTTGAATTTACAAAGGAAATCCCGCTTTACTGGATACCCGACAACGATCTGTTAATCGTTTTCGAGACCAGACAGCTGAGCAAACCTAAGCCTAATTCCAGCCGATACTTCAGGCCCTTCATTCAACCTGGGGTATAATCGCGTCAATCTGAATCTGCAATGAGATCTGCCACAACACAGAAAGATCTCGTCAATCATCTGTCAAAAGGATAAATTTACAAGTATTCCGGTTGAGCTATCCCTAGCTTCTTTTCAGTTTCCACTTTCAATCCCTTGGAATGGATCGATCTTATTAAACAAAACAAAAACAAAGAAAAAAATCACTTTTGCCAATGTTCAATTTCAAATTTTACTATGCCGGTTCACGCGCGCGATGCTCAAACTCTTGTAGACTTCACAATTATTTTTAAACTAATCTAATAACTAAAATTATTAAAAATTTAAGAAGAAAATAATAATAAAAACAACATACCATCATCATCATAGTCTAAAGATAAAAAAAAACACACACACATGCACCTACACCTAAAACAGTACTCTATTCATTATGTAATAATGATGACGGTCCCACTTTATTTTCCTACAACGATTTGAGCTGGACGAATTTTCTTTGATAACTATATATATATGGATTTCTTTTATAATACAAACAAAACCAGTATATTAGTTAAGAGCATATACATAGATTGTCACTCGAAAGAGCAAGTAAAGGCATTATATGAACGCTAGATATTCCAAGGCATGTCAAGAGAATTTCCAATCCGGGAAGACCCTTGACCGATCAGGAATCAAACCTAATACCTATATCCATACCAGCTTTGAATTTACAAAGGAAATCCCGCTTTACTGGATACCCGACAACGATCTGTTAATCGTTTTCGAGACCAGACAGCTGAGCAGCAAACCTAAGCCTAATTCCAGCCGATACTTCAGGCCCTTCATTCAAATTGGGGTATAATCGTTTCAATCAGAATCTGCAATGAGATCTGCCACAACACAGAAAGATCTCGTCAATCATCTGTAAAAAAAAGAAAAATTTACAAGAATTCCGGTTGAGCTATCCCTAGCTTGTTCGCAATTTCCACTTTCAATCCCTTAGAATATGATTTTCTTAAAAACAGAATAATTTTTTTAGCCAATGCTCAATATTAAGCTTCTCTATGCCGTTTCACGTGCACGATGCTCAAACTGTTGAAGACTACTCGAAATGTATAAAAAAAAAAAAATTAATTAAAAACGAGTACAAACAAATAAAACACCACCATCATCATAGTCTAATGATAAAAAAGACAAAAGCACAAAAAAAAAATTAATCCGTTATAGCTTCGTCATCTTACATACTAACATTGATTACACACCAGGTCAAAAATTTAAATCATGTTTCAAAAACTCTTTACAAATACTACGAAACATTCGAAGGCTTGTTGCTGTCTTTGCCTCATTGGGTAAGGTATTATACAGTCGATATCCCTTATAAAAAATTGAATTTTGGGTACACGACATTCGGAAGTTCATGGTTCTGAGGTCGCTTGCTTGTCTTGTATTATATCGATGCATGTCTCTTCCATACATTATAGTGTTTCGTAGGTAATTCGGCGTCATATTATTAGTCATTTTGTATATAAACGTGAGCGTGCAATATCTAATACGCTGACTGACTGACATCCATTGTAGGCATTCTAGCATGAATCTCCGCGGAGTTCGTCGATCACATCTCAATATCAGGCGCATAGCCTTGTTTTGCAACATTTGCATTCTTTGCATCTGTCTCTTATTTGCAAGAAATAGTACAGATGCACAATAATCAAAATGTGGAGCAATCAGCGCTTTGTAGATCGTTATTTTGCTTTCAAAAGTCAAGAAACGATTTATTCTACAAAGCACTCCATATTTTTGAGCTGCCTTCTTTATAGTATAATTAATGTTCTCTTCAAAAAGCAGCGTTTCGTCTAGAATAACGCCAAGATATTTGATTGATGATACTCTTTCTACGGGTTGCCCATCTATACTTATACTTAGATTGCCACTATCAAGACTGCGTGTCGACACTACCATGTATTTCGTTTTACTTATATTTAATTTCATTTTTTTCCATTTTAACCAGTCATCTAAGTTTTGTAGTTCAAGATTCATTTTTCTGTAACAGTCTTGCAATGTATCTGCCACAACAAATATCGCTGTGTCGTCAGCGAACAAATTCACTGTCATTTAACACCTGTTTGATGTCATTGATATAAAGCAAGAAAAGTAACGGCCCCAGAACACTTCCTTGAGGCACACCCAGATTCACTGATCCCGCCGATGATTTATTGTCCCTATAAATAGTGATTTGTGTTCGCCCGCTTAAGTAGCTTTCAAACCACGTCAATACAGGTCCAGTTACATCATAACTGGAAAGTAGTTTTATCAATTTACACCGGTCTACTGTCTCGAAGGCCCTTTTCAAATCAATAAATACCGTCAAAATAACTTTCTTCTCCTCTATAGCCTGTTTCCATTTTAGAAGCAACAAATTAAGAGCCGTTTCACAAGAGTGGTTTTTCCTAAATCCAGACTGTTCATCTACCAGTATTTCATTTTCCGTTATATGTTCCAGAAGTTGATCTTTGACAACGATTTCTAGGATTTTTTCGTACATTGGTAATATATTAACTGGTCTACGGTCTTCTGGTTTGGTCGATTTCGGATTTTTTGGAATCGGTATGACAACGGATTTCTTCCAACTATGTGGGCATTCACCTCGAATCATCGACTCATTTACTATATATAGTAGATTCTCTTTGATTAAATCAAATGCATCTACTAATACCGTTTTATTGATATCGTCAACACCCGCACAGTTTCTTAAATCCATCACAACCTTCCTCAGTGTTTCCATACTGATGGTTCTAAAGCATCTCCATTGTGAAGACAAACTAGGAAAAGCAAGATTTAGTCGATTTGTAGGAGGCACAATACCATTGTGGATTTCCTCCACACTTGACGTGAAAAATTTGTTCAATTTTTCAGCTGTTATGAAATTACATTCTGTATTACCGTCAAATTCAATGTCGATATCTTTACTTCCGCATGGATTACACAAATCTTTTATTTTTTTCCACAGCTTCTTTGGATCATGTTGAACTGCCATTATTTCACACACAAGTACACTTCATATATTAGGTAACGCAAAAAGTATTTTAAAATATCCTCTATCTTCCTCTACAACGTATTTTCATATTCCTTGTGCATTAAGAGTAAAACAAATAATACTTATCCAACACCCCCATAACTTATAAACTGCCCCATTCTTACTTAGTATAAACATTATAAATATCAAAATTCAATTCAATCACTTCAAAACCGCAAATACACCACTGATTCCTCGTTTTTTTTAGGAGGGAGTTCACCTACTTTCAAGCGTTATATTTTAAGCTTAAACTTTTATATTGATGGAAAAGAGGCTTCACATAATATATTTTTGGTGTAATTAGCGAACCTGGAGGCAAAAAGTAGGAGGACCAGGTCAAAATGTTCAGAAAGTTGAGTTTTTAGTCGTTTTCTCGGCAGTGCGTCAAATGGACTTATGGGGTTTGTTTGTTTGTTTGAGGAAGTGAAATGGACTAAAATCCACAAATCCACTTGGTACTCCAACTCTTGCAACCCGTTTGAAGAATACCAATCCATGTTATAACTCTTTTCTGGGCTACCATTTGGAATGTGAAATTAGTTAAAGTAAATTAAAAAGATTTCCTCTATTTTGGATACACGCATTTGTGATGCTGTTACACAGCCGTTTTAAAGGGAATTCATTCGAAGGAAAACATGAAACAGTCATGAATGCTAATCAAAATCATTGAATTCACGATATCCTTAGCCCCATCTGGTATTTCAAATCACGGAAGGACTGGTCGACCGTCATTGTAAATCAAGATCGTCAATTATAAAACGAGACTTATAAATGTGCTGTCAATGAGCAAATTTGAGTCCTCATTATATTTTTATCTAACCGAATATAAATCAAAGCATCAGGCGACAGACCGTTTGTATCGGTATCGCTATCCCTACAAGCTCGATGTGGAAACGTATGCATAAATGTTTCCATCATTGAAATTTGGGGATAAACTACCAGAGGCAACTATTCGGATTGCAATTTGGAACAACTAATACGCGTATCATAACAACACTGTACCTACCAATGTACCTCTCATGGGAAGCAACAGATAACCGTTGTCAATCTATTCGCCTTCCATCTACTATCACCAAAACTAGCTGCAGTAGCATACAAACAAAAACAACAACCCTTTTTCTGCACCACCCATTGTAATCCATCTAACTTAGAGAATGAGCGAACCAGAAAGAGAGAACTCGCACGCTTGCATCGTCCGCCACTTGTTGTGTCAGTTTCAATTCATCCCGAATGCTAGTATAAATGCTGTGCGCCTCAATCCCTTCCGGACAGTCGTTCGTCAGTCGCAGAACGGTGTGTACCCACATTTTAGCAAGTGCAACGGTATTTTGTATTTCCGTGATTTCGAGAATCAGCTGTGAAAAGCGTGTCCCGCGTACAATAAACTTCCCCGGTGTGTCCTTCTCTCCGCCTGAGTAAAGTAGCTGGAAGCCGGCAACCGCAGATTCCGCCGTAAAGTGAGTGGTTTTGTTTGTTTTTTTCCTCGATTTTTATATAACTACTAAATTAGTGACACCAGTAGTCATCTGCGAGAGCGATCGAAGCGTGCGACTAAATTATTGAACTTACCACCACGATGACGTTGGTCGAATAAACTGCGTTTCTCTAGTCACCGTTCGGGAATAGATATAAGTTATTTCGTAGGTGGCAGTCAACGTGTTAATGAAATTTCCAGTGACTCCAACATGCAGCTAGAGGCGCGAAACAAGTCGGTTTGCGAAGTCCAACATACACATTCGCTGCAAATGACGATTGGTTGATCAAAACAGAACAAAACTATTTTGCACATTATTGTCAAAGGGTGCAAACAGAAACCTGAAATTGCAATGTTTAGAGGCGAATGAACCCCAAAGTTTAAAGCCTCTTAAAGTCAAAAAGAAGAAAAAAAAGAAATGGCAATCGAAGATAGAAGACGTGTTTTGACTGTTGTTTTCAAAGTGAGCTTAGTGAAATCGCACATGGAGGCGCGTGGTGAAAATTAAATGAATGTTGGGAAGCTTTTCCAGCCAGATTTTGCTCTTTGTCTACTTATTTTGGTTCGATCGACAAAGGGCTTTGTTAAGAGTTATTAAATATTTATGCAGCTCTAAGAAGGTCGTACGGCGAAGCGAAATGCTCAACAAACATTCAAAAGATTGATGATTCGATGTTCTATCACTGCTACGGGTGTCATCGGCATCCGAAAATATTTATCCACTTAAGGTGGCCGTACACTGTTTGCCCGGAGGTCAAATATTTGATATTTTTTGACAGATAAGGTTTGATTTGATATTTGTACAAACACTGTTTTGTTTGCTACTCTTCAATTTTCAACACTAGTAAACAATATCAAACACCGAACATGGAAAAATCAACTGAAATATTCAAGGTAACCTAACCATGTACCGACAGGTTCGAAGAACAGACTGAAAAAATATTCTAGGCATCCAATAATTGAATATTTGCTTGTCGTGTTTTGTGTAGAAAATATTTGATCAGTACACGTTGACCAAATTTTATCTGTCAAAAAGAGTCAAATATTTGGCTTCGGTCAAACAGTGTATGAGCACCCTTAGAGCAGAAAGGGGCTGTCCACATACCACGTGGACAGAAAAAGCACGATTTTAGACTCCCCCTCCCCCTCCGTGGACAAGCGTGGACATTGACTATACCCCTCCCCTGTTGTCCTCGTGGACATTCTTTCATATATTTTAATTGAAAAAATAAATTAGTCTTATTTTATATTTGGTGTTTAATAAAAAAAACAAAAAAAAAAACAATTCAAGACAAAACACATTTTCCTTTTTTTTGTTAATGGTAACTAGAAATCTTCCGTTTCATTCGTCGCTACGAATCATATATTCAAAAGATGAAGTAGGCAAACGTTCTAAAACTTATCAACTGTACTTTGTCCAGCTCCAGTATCTCAACTTGACTGTTGTCAGTGCAATACAAAACCTTTTCCGTCACCGTTTGGAGGATTTTCAGAGGACGCGTGCCATTCCATATATAGGTTAAGATTACACCAGCGCATTGTAAATATGTTTTATTAACAAATTCCTAGCGGCCACTCTGCATTGAATATCCAGATGACTTCCAGTGTGCTCGTGATGCAAAATTATTCTAGACAATACTCGACTCAAGTAGCACATCGTTCTTTCGATGTAACGCAAACTGTTTTACTTTCGGGAACTGCAACATTGAAATCGTTTTATTCTGATTATAATCTTAAATCAAATATCCTTTAAAAAAAAAAACAATGCAAATAGGATTTATTAGTAGTAGCAATTGCTTTCTATTCTTTGATTTTTTCATTAACATTGCCCGAAAAGTTATTTTAAATACTTGTATAATAACTTTTTTGTAACGCTCTTCAGTTTGTTCCAAATTCTATTCATGTAATATTGATCACGCTCTTCCTACCAATATATCTTATAGTTTGAAAATGTGTGAAATCGTTGGCTGCAGGAAAAGCTCGGTAATGGAAACTGTATGAAATGGTGGGTTGAAGATACTATAACAAAAATTCGTTCTTTTTCATTGCATTTGTTCTAATGTGTATGAAAACCTATTCAATCATTTATGTGATAATGCCACTATAATAACCGGTATTAAGCTCCTCCTTCGGTATACTCCTTCAAAATCGATTTTCGGAAAAATTCGAGAGAACCAACGACAAATATATATCTGCTTTTCTAAAGGTGTTACCAAAGCAAAAACGAAAACGCTATTGATTCCATCCGACATTTGCACCCTAAATAATCCTACTGAAATTAGAAACATTTCTTCGATTACTTCAAAGTACTGTAAACACTGTACAATCAAGAAAAAAAAAAAGAATCACAGCGGAATCAATAATCTATAATCAAACGACGCATAAAATAACATCTGAAGAAATGTAATTCGCCTGCAGAAAATCTCCAAAAAACGAGTGTCTATGAAAAAGAGTTTTTCTGAAGACTTCTGAAATGATTTAGCACAATTGAAAACTGTTTTAATTGAAACTAATCGAAGTACTGTTCAAAAAAAATGCGTCGAAAGCATTCGAATAAAAAACAACCAATGGGTTTAGGCATACTTCTTTACTGAACTTTGGTTGCAAGATACTAGTTAAGATATTGAAACGATAATTAGAACAAAGAAAACGATATTTTGAATGCCTAAAATGTTCCAATTTGAAGAAAATATTTTCAATGCGGCTAATTCCATAAAACGTAGAATTGTCAAGCTTAATTCCAAATATAGAGCAGGAAGACTTATCGCTTGTGATTTCAACCATGCCATTGATCGTATAGATAAGAGTTTCCTCTTGGTCGTGGTACAGAATATGTAGTGCAACCCCGGATTCAAAACCTCCTTGTAAAAAAACAAATGTCGTAATAAAATATGCTGATTAACGGCAATCTCACTTGTAGCACCCCAATCTTTCTTTCGGGGGGACAGAATGATTCTTAACACATTAAGGACCGCACGTTTTGGGGCACACTTGAACGCTCCATTTGTTCCAATTCCACTAATGAGATCGTTTCTTTCGATGTGGATGAGACGATGGCAAGCCTCATTAGATTCTTAGCAAACCAAGGATTTAACCTTCAAGTGTAGAGAACACGGGTTATTTCGTGATCCATCCGTAACAGACGGAACACGAAACACGAGAAATCTCGTGAGCGTTCCGCAATGTGTTAAAAAGCTGCTCTCCGGTGCTGAGTAAACCTAAATCAGCTATATCAAAGATAACGTCGCCAAATGGACGCTAAATTCGAGAAGTATTCGGGAACGAGAGTACTGTCCATCTGAAAAGGTGGACTGAATCTGATTCTACAAAGTGCAGAACTCTGTTTTGAGCAGGTATTATAGAGATTAGGATAGCACTCGTTTCGCTAAGTCCTTCTCAAATTATTTGTAAAATCCTCCAAATATTCCGGCCATTCCATAAGGTTATCAACATCCCACATGTGCGTTGCAGATAAAAATGTATCAGCAGTTCGCCATGTCAAACTTTCTCTCGTGAATACCTGGACCTAGAACACAGAGTTCTGTTTATGCTCAAAAATGACGTAGCTTAGAACTTGAAAATGATGATCCTCTACTAACAATGGAAGCTTGATCGCTCACCGTTTACCCAGTTTCATTCAGAATACATATTTCAGCGAAGAAGTTCGATGATATGGAAAAATATTCGACATGACCAAAACTCATGAAAAAGCAGAACAGATTTCATTTATTTTTGAAAACAGATCTGAATGTACTTTTAAAAAATATTTGTTTAACGCGTCCACGTGGACATTATCTGTACCCCCACCCCCGGCACCGTGGACAAGCGTGGAAATTTTCGTACCCCCTACCCCCGCCAAAGTTGTCCACGTGGTATGAGGACAGCCCCAAAGCACTTCATGATACTCTTCCTTTCCTTGATCGAGATCAGTTTAGCATTCGGATATTTGATGAAGCTAGCCGCATTTATCGACAGCATTGATTGAGTATAAATAATTTTAATCGAATATAATGGAATGCGAAGCAGGAACCTGTGCGGTATCACACTTTCGCATAACTTCTTCTGTAATACATGTCATAGGCCTGCCGTTGGGATTTCTGTATGGTAGCGACAGTAACTACTACTTCGTTGGAGAGAAAAAACTGGTGACTCAGCTATGTTAGAAACTGTTTACAACTGATATTCGTTCGTGCGGCGCATTCGGTTTAGATGTTGATGCTCCAGCATTACACATTGTATTCTTTGAGGAAATCAGTTGATCGTCACATGTTGATTCGATCACAACTTATATTTGGTAGTTTTTTTAATATATTACATTTTGTTTGATGGTCTCCGGTCATCTTTCTTACATTCTATCAAATATATACCCGGAATTTATATCGACGTCAGTAATTATGCGTTAGATGAACGGGGGATAAGAATTTGATCGTACAAGCATGATTGCGATGAAATTTTTGCAGAAAAATGGGCTTTTTGGCACTAGTCGTGCTGTGACTTTTTTCATGCCCAAAACATTAACCAAAATATCACGAGACAGGTGAGAGATATCTAATTCATGGATTAGTTTATGGGCTCCTCAATATAAATGACAATATCCGAACACCTTTCTTTTTATTTCGTCGATGTTTTCATCAGTTGAATAGGTTATTAGTCATCCTTGACGTGACACATCGTTCATATCTTTTCGGCCGTCTTTGAATGCCTTATATTATATATTTATCCACCTACACCTAGTCCTACGTCAACTTCGAAAAAATAATATGATGAACGGGAAAATTTAGAATTACAAATTCCCGGTATATATTTGACAGAATGTTTGTATGTCTTCTATTGAGTCTTCTAGTCCGCAATAGATAGCGGAAAACTAAGGGAAAATGCAAGAAATGACTAACTGATGTAACTAAACTAGGCGAATTAGTCCATAGAACCTCCTTATTCAGGTGACAAAAACAATAGGTGCAATTCTCGCTATCATCACTCTTCTATCTGACACTGTCTGGCTCAAGGTCGTCAAGTTCAGAAACCAAGTGACGGTAATTAATCTAGGCATGATGACATGCAAACAAACATCCTACAAATTACCGAGAAATATCTGATGGCCTAATAGGTAGCCCTCCTATCACTCATCAACAGCATTCGCCATCGCAACGAGTGGAAGTACTAAAAGCTCGGACGCAGTATAAAGTTGCCTCGAACTTAAAAACAACCAACGGCCATATGTGTTCGCAATTAATGATAGTAGCGTAAAGATAATCTAATTTTCAATTGTTGAGTAATTTGATTAGACTGACGGATCGTTACGGCACCAGCTATTGATGCGGAGTAAGGCTCTACTGCCCTGATGAATCGAAATAGTTTTGCGCGCTGATAAATATCCCGGTAGCTCCGGAACCCTATGTGCACCTTGCACTTGATAGGGCTACGATGTGATAGATGATTGATTTATTATCACACAGTTCGGGAATATGCAAATGTCGGCGAGCAGCCCAGCTGGGAGGGGAATTAATAGTGCACAAACTGGATGAATAGATGCACCGCGTGGGTGAATGCAATGCGTAGCGATAATGATTGAGATGTTATGAATATTCAACAACGACGAACAGAGTGACACGTGAATGGGGTTTAAAGGTTGGTTTTTAACGTAGGACTGTGTCTTTGATTTCTATATAGGGGGGTCACTCTACGAAAAATTAAGAAATTTCATGTGAATATTACGTATAATCGTTATTGCGATATACGTTATACTACATTCATTAGATAGGAAATTTATTTAACTTTTTTTTATTAGAACGCAATCAGTGAAGATATTAAAACAAGTAAACAATTTAGCAAATAAAGTGGGTATGTTTTTTAGATTTTACTCGCTGCTTGCGATATGGGAGGAAAGCAACATACAACATGTTTGCATACAATTCGGGTGCTACCCTCTGGATAGAGATGGGCAAATCGTTCGCGAACGGTACGAAAGCACTAGTTCGCTAAAAAAAGGGTCGAATGAAAAGCAGTTGCAGCAAGTCAAGCTAGCTATTCGAGTTTAAGAATGCACTGAAAAAGTGTCGCGTCTTATCCTCTTCAGTCAAATTCAATAAACAAAACAAAACAGACGAACGATCGATTAATATCTCTGTAGAGATGGTTTTATTAATTTTGATTTTTATGTCATTTATGAACACCGATATAAGAAAACCAGAGAATGTCGAGTTATTCTTGTTAATGTTGGAATATCTATTTGATTATTTTTAACACGTTTGGCGCCCCCTCATCAAGATATGGGCGACATTTTCCTCGTTCAAATTGAATAGGATTTTTAAAAGAAACTTGATAGAATATGACTTTGGTATGTGTTATTGTTGTCAATTCGACTCCAAATTGAAGAAAATATTGCTAGATCATGTAAAATATGTCTTCAAACTATGTTCGATCTTCATTTTATAATTTATCCGCAAGATGGGTCCCGCAAGGAACTCAGAAATGTTGCGTTGAGCGACGAACGTGTTAAAAACAACACATAGTAATGGTTTCATTCGGTTTTAGCAGCTCATAGTACACCACACCCAGCTGTTCCACCAAATAGACAGCATAACCTTCTGGCCATGAATATTCCGCGCGGCCGTCGATGTTGATGCATGGCCTGGGTATCCATACGTTGTCCGACGTTTAGGATTGTCGTAATGGACTCACCTGTCATCGCCAAGTAACGATTCGCTGCAAAAAAAACCTTTCTTTTATCCCGTTGGAGCAGCTGTTCGCACGTGAAAAAACGGCGCTCGACGTTCCGTGGCTTCAATTCATACGGCACCCAATGTCCTATCTTTCGGATCATTCATTGCATTCATTGCATTCATTGCCATTGCTTTTAAGCGATCGGATATGGTTTGCTGAGCTACTCCAAGTATATCTGCAAGTTCTTGTTGCGTTTGTGACTGATCTTGATCAAGTAAAGCCTCCAATTCTTCATCTTCAAACTTTTTTGGCGGTCCGGAACGTTATTCGTCTTCCAAGTCAAAATTACCACTTTTAAACCGTGCAAACCACGTTGGACAAGTCCACTCGGCTGGAGCATGGTCACCATAAACTTCCACCAAAATGCGTTGACTTTCCGCAGCTTTTTTCTTCATATTAAAATAATGGAGTAACACTCCCCGCAAAAATTCTCTCGTTGGTACGAAATTCGACATATTCGTTAATAAGTTCTACAATAATTAATAAATAATTTCTCTCAAAGAAATGCAAAGAAAACACGTGTCCGGAATTAAAAGCATAAGTGACCGGCTTTCAAATCGTGATTAAAAAAGGGTCCGGATTTAAAACCACGACATGATGAAAGAAATGTCAAATTTTGAACAAATATAACATGATTTTCTGGCATACTGTGATTCAGAACCCATAGAACTAATTCTATGGAAACGTTAATTTTCCATGCTATGATATGATCATATTTTTTAGTAGTTGAAGTTATTGTCGTAAGCGCTTAAGCGTTCGGATTTCGATGCGTTACTATATTGAATGAGTTAAAATTATTAATTTCTGAGTAGTTGCAAAAACACATTTCAATAACAGTTGTCCCCAATAACCAAAGTCCTACGTCAAGCTACGTGCATCTTCTTGTTGGAACAACAGCTCCTCAACATCAAGGGCTCCCAAAAAAGACGCTCACCGGTCGCATCACTATTAACTGTTAACGTTCTGACCGACTGAACGTCGGTTCCAGGATCCCTGAAACCCGAATCTAGAGAGCAGATAGTTTGCAGTGCTAGATCTAATAAAGTTTCCAAATCGGTTGTTCACAACGTTGCATTCTAGGAGGTATTCCACCATTGTCTCGCGGCTTCTGCGTGGGACATCTCTTCGTTGATGACTCAATCCCCACAATCGGGGTCGTAGCTTACGTCAAGAATATCATTTCATTAGAAATGTGGGGAAAAAGAGACAGAATCGAAAAGCATTTCTGTTGGATGAGTTTGAGAAACTGTAGTATCAGAAGTATCCCCGCACTATACTGAGCAATATATCCCGGATATATATACAGGTCGGACTCGATTATATTAGGCTGTCAAAAAAGTCCTGCGGTATTTCCGCGAGGTGTCGTTGTAAGCGCGTAGTTCTAGTTGTATTCATTGTATCGAGTCATACTATAGCTTGTTGGAAAGGTATTTTTTTTTTTTTTTATCCAAAATATATATTTTATTAAGGCTCATATGGCGTCAGCCTAACGGGGCCGGGAGTTCAATATTTTGACAATGTTTGCTTAGACTATGTTAGTAATATGTAACCGATTACTCGCGGTTGACTCGAGGTTAGTATTACAAGTGTTCTCATAATTGGTATGTCGCAGTCTTCGATGCTCTGTACGTGTGCCCGACACGGGATACTTCCTATTGGGATGCAGCTGACCATTAATCAGCAACGCCCCCCTAGTCTGTACCCCATATCTAGCGTGGTGCGTCTTTCTCGACTCAAGGAATCCAGGATAGAATGGCGGCGCAATCATCAGCTCGTGTAGAGTTGTCATGAGCGGTACAATCTTTGGCTCTTGTTGAATAATCAGTGGACTGCACAACCTTCGGCCCGTGCATCTGTAAAGAGTGTGTGTATGTATTGCCGCGACTAAGTAAAAGTTTATCGATCGGATAGGAGGGATATGAAACGGGGACACAACGAAGGAAACATCATTAAACGTTGACATCGGCGTTTCTGAGGAACAGGTATAGATGAAGCAGAAGATCAGGATCCCGGCTACCTAAGATATCCCGGACGGGGATATCCGATTGTCTGCCTTGTGCTCTCAGTGCTCTAGAGAGCTGAGAGCGAGCAGCATGGAACCGGATACACGACCAGACAACATGCTCGATGTCGTGGTAGCCATCGCCACAATCACAAAGATTGTTTGCTGCGAGCCCAATGCGATAGAGATGCGCGTTTAGGTTGTAGTGATTGGACATAAGCCGAGATATCACGCGAATGAAATCACGACCTACATTCAATCCCTTGAACCATGCACTCGTCGAGACCTTAGGGATAATCGTGTGTAACCAACGACCGAACTCATCACCACTCCACATGCGCTGCCAACTTACGAGCGTATACTGACGAGGAATGTGGAAAAATTCATTATAAGCAATTTGCCTTTCAAAAAGTGTGCCTTCTGAAGCGCCCACCTTAGCTAGCGAGTCCGCTTTCTCATTCCCCGGAATCGAGCAATGAGAGGGAACCCATACTAAGGTAATCTTGAATAATTTTTCGACCAAAACACTCAATAGTTGTCTTATTCTAGTTAGGAAATAAGATGAGCGTTTATCAACCTTCATCGAGCGGATTGCCTCTATTGAGCTGAGACTGTCTGAAAAAATAAAATAGTGGTCGATGGGCAATGTTTCAATGATCCCTAATGCATAATATATCGCACCCAGTTCAGCGACATACACGGAACAAGGATCTTTGAGTTTGAAAGAGGCACTGGAATTTTCATTGAAGATGCCGAAGCCAGTGGACTCGTTTATGAATGAACCGTCAGTAAAGAACATTTTATCAGATCCAACTTTCCCATATTTTTCCGAAAATATCGACGGAATAACATTGGAGCATAGGTGATCTGGTATTCCATGGATTTTTTGTCGCATGGACAGATCAAAAATGACAGAGGAATTGCAGAAGTATGGGAAGCAAACTTGGTTGGAGATGCCTGGTGAATGGTGCACGTCGTGGGTAAGGTACTCATGGTATAAAGACATAAAACTTGACTGAGGAGTCAGTTGTAGTAGATTTTCGAAGTTATCAATCACCAATGGATTCATGATCTTGCAACGGATGAGAAATCTGTAGGATAATTCTGTGAACCGAAGAGTAAGCGGGGGCACTCCTGCCAAAACTTCGAGACTCGTCGTATGTGTCGAATGCAAACACCCCATGGCTATACGCAAGCAACGATATTGTATCCTCTCCAGCTTGAGAATATGAATCCTGGCAGCAGATCGGAAGCAAAAACTGCCATATTCTAACACTGACAATATCGTTGTTTTGTACAACTGAATGAGGTCTCCTGGATGGGCACCCCACCATGTTCCGGTAATTGTTTGGAGAAAATTGATTCTTTGCTGGCATTTCTGTTTCAAATACGCAATGTGTCTCCCCCAGGTACACTTAGAATCAAAATATACACCCAGGTATTTGAAAAACATAGAGTGTTGGATCGTTTTGCCGGATAGGTGAAGCTGGAATTGGGCGGGTTCGTGCTTCCTAGAAAAAACGACCATTTCAGTTTTCTCCGTAGAGAATTCGATACCCAGCTTGAGGGCCCACGTGAACAGATTGTTCAGGGTATCTTGCAACGACTTTTGCAGAACGACGGGATTAGTACCCGTGATGGAAATAACTCCATCGTCTGCAAGTTGTCTCAGCGTGCAGTCTCTAGTTAGACAATCATCCATATCATTGACGTAAAAACTGTACAAGAGGGGGCTTAGGCAGGAGCCTTGTGGTAGGCCCATAAAACTGTAACGAGAAGATTTCGAGCTGCCATGAGAGAAAATCATGTGCTTTTCTGACAGTAAATTGTACAGGAAATTGTTAAGAATTGGTGAAAGTCCACGATTATGAAGCTTCTCTGAGAGAATTTCCATGGAAACTGAATCAAATGCCCCTTTGATATCGAGAAAAACGGAAGCCATTTGTTCTTTGCGAGCAAATGCGATTTGGATTTCAGAAGATAGCAGAGCGAGACAATCATTTGTCCCTCTACCTCGGCGGAAGCCAAACTGCGTATTTGACAGCAAATTGTTTGTTTCGACCCACTTGTCCAAACGAAGTAGAATCATTTTCTCTAACAATTTACGAATACAGGATAACATTGAAATCGGCCTATACGAGTTGTGATCGCTAGCCGGCTTGTTGGGTTTCCGTATGGCTATCACTCTCACTTGTCTCCAGTCATGCGGGACAATATTCAGCTCCAGAAACTTGTTGAACAAGTTCAGCAAACGCTGTTTTGCCAAGTCGGGAAGATTCTTCAACAAGTTGAATTTAATCTTGTCCGACCCCGGAGCTGAATTGTTACATGAGAGAAGGGCAATTGAGAATTCTACCATCGAAAAATTCTCATAATCGCTTTGAAGTGGAATGTCGCGTACGACGTTTTGTGCAGGAACGGTGTCGGGGCAAACCTTCCTTGCAAAGTTAAAAATCCAACGGTCAGAGTATTCCTCACTTTTGTTTGTATGGTTCCAGCCACGCATTTTCCTAGCCGTATTCCAAAGAGTGCTCATAGCGGTCTCCCTTGACAAACCATTGACGAACTTCCGCCAATATCCACGCTTTTTTGCTTTAATCAAACCTTTTAGTTTGGCTTCTAGAGCTTGGTACTTTAGAAACCATTCCACTAATCCATTTTTCCTGAATTTTTTGAAAGCGGATGATTTTTCAAGGTAGACCTTTGAACACTCCTTGTCCCACCAAAGTGATGGAGGACGACGTCGGAAAGTGGTAGCCGGTACACGTTTCTTTTGAGCTTGAAGTGCGCTTTCGTAAATCAAACTCGATATAAAGTTATACTCTTCGAGTGGAGGAAGTTCATGCATTGAAACAATTGCTTCAGATATTATTTCCGCAAATGTTCTCCAGTCAATATTCTTCGTGAGGTCATACGAAATATTGACTGACTCACGAGAGCTTGATTCATTAGCGATCGATAAAATTATTGGTAGGTGATCACTACCGTGGGGATCTTGGATTACCTTCCACATGCAATCCAGGGATAACGAAGAAGAGCATAGAGATATGTCTAGCATGCTTGCCCGTGCAGGAGGGTTGGCTATTCTGGTTGCTTCCCCAGTATTCAAAACTGTCAATTTGAAGTTGTCGCACAGATCATAAATCAAAGTGGCACGGTTGTCATCGTAGAGTGATCCCCATGCTGTTCCATGGGAGTTAAAATCACCTAAGATTACCCGCGGCTCCGGCATTGCCTCGATAGTATCAAAGAACTGATGGCGGCCTACCGTAGTTCTGGGAGGGATATATATCGAAGCAATGCAGAGGTCTTTGCCATTGATTTGTGTCTGGCAAGCAACAACTTCAATGCCTGTCATCGATGGGAGAGTGACTCTATAGAAGGAGTGACATTTTTTAATCCCCAATAGTACGCCACCAAACGAGTCATTTCGATCGAGGCGAATAATGTTGAAATCGTGGAAATTCAGCTCATCGGCTGAAGAAAGCCATGTTTCACAGAGAGAAAATACATCACAGTTAGAGCTGTGAACTAAAAATTTAAACTGATCTAGTTTAGGAATAATGCTTCTGCAATTCCACTGTATTACAGTGGTCAAATCCTTGACCTCTTGCACTGAATCAGGCATCGAGGGAAATGAACGCTGCCAAAAAACCACATTTTTCTTTCAAAAATGTTCTCACAATCGGAAGCAAACATAAAACTATGCTTTTAAGAGGGTCGTTTATATTTAAAGCATTTAAAATGTTGTCCACCAGGTCAGAAAGCGCAAGCAAGCCAGATTGTGGCTGTTGCCTCGACCGCGAAAAAGGAGCAGACGTGTTGGGTGCTGCTCCGGGAAGTGCTGAGGACCCCTGGTGCGTAGAAGAACCGCTTAAACCAGGAGGTACTTGCTTCGGTCTATTCTCAGCACGTTCGATTCGAGTTTTCATTCCAACTTGGGAAGTTTCGGTTTTCTTTCTGGGGAGTGATGGAAAAGAAGTAATTTTTCTTTTCCTGATGGCACCCTGCGATGTACCGGAACTTCCTGCATTGGGAGCGTCAGCAACAGGCTCGTCGTTCTGCAGAATGGAGTAGGGATTGTCCTGAGTCGTTGGAACGGGACTCTTAAGCATTTCTGCATAAGTCCGCTTGGAACGTTCCTTTAAGGAACGCTTGATTTTTTCCCCTCGTTGTATGTACACCGGGCATTGAGTAAGATCATGAGGAGTCCCGCCGCAATGAAGACACTTGTGCTCTTTCGCGCAAGGATTCTCATCATGGCTCTCTCCACAATCTGCGCAACGTTTTTTATTGCAACAATAGGCGGCCGTGTGACCGAGTTGCATACATTTGTTGCATTTCATTACCCGGGGTACAAACAACCGAACAGGTAAACGAAGTGCACCTATTGCAACGTAGTTAGGAAGGGCGGAACCCTCAAATGTCACACGAAAAGAGTTTGTCCGATTGAGGACCCGTTTGTCATTTTTAAGTGACACAGATTTCAGTCGATCGCATGCAAGAATCTTCACACTTTTAAGTGAAGAGTTCTTGAAGCGACCGACACCATCGAGTATCTCTTTTCGAGTCAAACCCTTTTCGTTTATTACACCGTCTATTTCAACGTTGCAACAGGGTACGTATACGCGATACTCGATCGCAAAGAGATCACAGCGCGTTATTTCATTCGCTTGGGTTCTGCTGGAGACGACAACTCGTAATTTGTCTGGCCCCATCCGAGTAATCTCGGTAACTTCGGAAAATTTCTGTGTCAACTCTTTTGAGATGCGAATGACGTTAAGAGGTTTGGATTTTCGTCTAAAGTATACGATAAATGGGCCTTTGGCGCCATCAGGGTATTCTTTTAGACGAAAATCCTGCTTCTCGTCTTTTTCCTCATCTTCAGAGCTTTCTATCTCGTAAACAGAATTTTCCTCCTCATCTTCTGTTTCATCCTCCTGCTCTTCAGGAGGAGGTTCATTATCTGATATATTCTTTGGCGTGGATGGGGGATCCTCCCCGCCCTCTGCCATATTAATAAAAACGAAGAAGTAGACAACTGTTCGATATGAACAGAATATAATAATTTGGAAAATATAAATTAGTAAAAGAAATTATATTACTATATTAGTTATTGTTGAAAATTTTATTTATTTCAATTTTTGTTATTATGTGTAATTTGAAAATGAAAAAAGTTCCAATAATAGTTCAACGGTGATGTATCAAAATGGACACCCCTAATTCCAACGCTTGCCGATTTGGTAAACACAAAGTTTAAACAATGGTGTAAATCGTGCACAGAAGCTATTCAGAATGATGGAAGAAGAAAGAGGAAAATAAACTTCTACTTGCCGCCGCTGTGTAGCGTGTGTGATGATGTGTCTTGCTGCCGGATTGTCTCGATAGCGCACCACTTTTTATGAGCTTTACTTCGCTCGCAGCGCACCAGATGAAAAAATACACACTAGAAACGGATGTAAAAAAAACACCTGTATCGGATCAAATATAGGTTCGACCGATCTGCTTGCGAGTTGTCGAAGCAAGGTATTTGGAGGTATTTTGCGCGCTATAATATAGTCCTAGACAGTGTTTTGTTTGGTTAAGTCGTTCGTGAGTTATAGTGTCGCAAATAGAGAGAAAATCCGACATATTTTACAGTACTACTATGACAAAGGCAAAAATGCATCTCAAGCTGCCAATAAAATTTGTGCAGTTTATGGACCCGATACAGTTTCCATTTCCACCGCACAACGATGGTTTCAACGTTTTCGTTCTGGTGTAGAGGTCGTCGAAGATGCGCCACGCTCCGGAAGGCCTGTCGTCGAAAATTGCGACAAAATCGCTGAATTAGTCGAGAAAGACCGGCATAGTAGCAACCGTAGCATCGGCCAAGAGCTGGGGATAAGTCATCAAACCGTTATTAACCATTTGAAGAAGCTTGGAATCACAAAGAAGCTCGATGTATGGGTGCCACACACGTTGACGCAAAAAACCATCTTTGACCGTATCGACGCATGTGAATCGCTGCTGAATCGCAACAAAATCGACCCGTTTCTGAAGCGGATGGTGACTGGCGATGAAAAGTGGGTCACTTACGACAACGTGAAGCGCAAACGGTCGTGGTCGAAGCCCGCTGAAGCGGCTCAGACGGTGGCCAAGCCCTCATTAACGGCCAGGAAGGTTCTGCTGTGTGTTTGGTGGGATTGTCAAGGAATAATCTGTTATGTGCTGCTTCCCTATGGCCAAACGCTCAATTCGGACCTGTACTGCCAACAACTGGACCGCTTGAAGATAGGACTCATGAAGAAGAGGCCATCTTTGATAAACAGAGGCCGCATTGTCTTCCATCAGGACAACGCCAGGCCACACACTTCTTTGGTGACGCGCCAGAAGCTCCGGGAGCTCGGATGGGAGGTTCTTTTGCATCCGTCGTATAGTCCGGACCTTGCACCAAGTGAGTACCACCTGTTTTATTCCATGGCGAACGAGCTAGGTAGTCAGAAGTTAGCCACAAAAGAGGCCTGTGAAAATTGGCTATCCGAGTTTTTTGCCAATAAGGAAGCGAGCTTCTATAACAGGGGTATTATGAAGTTGGCATCTCGTTGGGATATTTGACTTAAAACAGATGATTGTAACTAATTTTATGAACAAATGAAAATTCAAAAAAAAATACCGCAGGTCTTTTTTGACAGACTAATATATAATCGCAATTTCACTTTCAACGTTAATTTTCGAATCCAATACATAATCGAATCACAAAAAAGTTATTTTTCTATTAATGTTTGACATTCATACATTAATGAAAAAATTGTTTTCTTGAGATTCGATTATGTATAGGATTCGAAAATAATTGTTGAAAAAAAAAATGGTAACAGATTATCACTACTTGATGCTCATCCAGAACTATTTAAACAATCCACCGTGTACAGAACCTATTTGCAAGTAGAGAGCAAACCTCATAGGGTCAATGGACTTCAAACAATGATGATGGACTGTTTAAAGTTTATACACTCGACCTTTGTACACATGCTTGGCGTAATCAATAATAAGGTCCCATCACAAAGGTAGCACCTATTAGCAACCAAAATTCAACATTTCATCCGGTTCGAAACAAATCCGACACGAACCGCTTTCCGACCATTTTAGTCAGCTCGCTGTAAATAAATGATTAGCGGAATCTTTATTGGGCCAGCTGTGTGCGTTCCCGTGGCTTGCTCGTGGACGAATTCCGTCTTGGCTTGCCCGGAGCCTTACTGGAACGGGGCTAATTTTCACACCTCCTCAAGGCAGTTTCGGTGGGATATAAAATTATAATATCGGGGTGATCTTCCGCAGTGCGAAGCTGGACGCCGAAGGAGAGCATAGTTCGAGAGTTTTGCAATAGTGAGTGAAGGACCGAAGTGAATTTTTACGATGGTGAATAAATTTATGTGAGTTACTAAGAGTAAAGTATCAGAGTGAACTCGATGACCTTTTATAGATATGAAAAACATCTGAACTTATCTGAATTTGTTTCATCATACCCCACAGCTTAACTAATCTTCACGTTTCTTTTCTTTCCTCAGGATGTCGAAAACCCTGGAGGAATCCCCCAACGCTCACATCAACAAGACCCTGCTGGACAAGTACATGAGTTTGCCCTTTCCCGAGGACAAAGTGCTAGCCACCTACATCTGGATCGACGGTACCGATGAGAACGTTCGCTGCAAGGACCGTACCCTTGATTTCATCCCCGAGAAGCCAAGTGGTGAGTAGTTTAGTGTGTGCTGCCGGAGCGAGTGACTAATTAGGCGTCAACGACTGCATTACGACATTACAACGGAACACTGGTGCACCGAAGCTGCCAGCGTTCACATACACTTTTCTGAGAGATCTCGCGTCAATTTCAAAGTCAATGTTATTTCCCTGTTCTCTACTAGACGACACTCTCTGGCTAACGACGATAAAACGCGTCGCAGTCGTAATCATTCCGAGTGTAGTGCACCGCGTTGCAAATGAATGATTGCAATTTACGTTCGATAGTAGACAGATAGACAAATGAGGTTCGGTGCATCCAGTACTGTTGGATGTTAATTCGTAATAGGAAAATTACGGCGACCTCCACTCGATTTTGTGCGGGATATATAAATATAGCTCTGGAGTTGCTAGTGTCACGAACGTGGACAGCGATTGAAGGTTCATGGAAATGGAATTTTAACCCTGTTTGAATAAGGGTGTTAAAACCAACACAAAATCAAAAAACTGCTTCCAACATCCATAATTTTTGCGTCTCACGATAACTTCATTTTTAATTGTACATTTCCGGTAATTTGTGCATTTAGTGCTTCTACGCTCGCGCGAATCGCAGACCGAAAGACAATATTTACACAATCGAGGCACGTGGACGGCTTGTCTCATTTGTTGCCGCAGGTCTCCGATCCCGTTCGCAGGGTGCTAATAGGTAGTGCTAATCACGTGTAACATTCGCTATTGCGAGTTTAGAATTACCCATTCCCGACGCACGTGCCAAGCAATTAATCCCACACTTTGTCTCCATTAGATCTACCCATCTGGAACTACGATGGAAGCTCGTGCTACCAAGCGCAGGGTCACAATTCCGATGTCTATTTGCACCCGGTTGCGATCTACAAGGATCCCTTCCGGCGGGGCAACAACGTGCTGGTGATGTGTGAAACGTACCGTTTCGACGGTTCGCCCACCGAGTCGAACAAACGCCGAGCCTGTCGCGAGGTTTGCGATCAGGTTGCCCACGAGAAGCCCTGGTTTGGGATCGAACAGGAGTACACCCTGCTGGATATCGACGGGAGGCCGCTTGGCTGGCCCAAGAATGGCTTCCCGGGACCACAGGGTCCGTACTATTGTGGCGTCGGGGCGGACAAGGTTTACGCGCGTGACATTGTTGATGCCCACTATCGGGCTTGTCTGTACGCTGGGGTGAAGATCTGCGGTACAAATGCTGAGGTGATGCCTGCCCAATGGGAGTTTCAGGTGGGACCATGTGAAGGTGTCTCCATAGGAGACGATCTGTGGATGGCGCGCTTCTTGCTGCATCGAATCGCCGAGGAGTTTGGAGTAAGTTTGTCTGATGCAAACCTGTTCAATTCCATAACCTAATAAATTCAAACTTCAAACAGATCGTCGCCACGTTGGATCCAAAACCGATGGCGGGTGACTGGAATGGGGCTGGTGCACACACCAACGTTTCAACGAAAGCTATGCGTGAGGAGGGTGGTATCGTTCCGATTGAGCAGGCCATTGCCAAGCTCTCCAAGCGTCACGAAGAACACATCCGTGCGTACGACCCCCGTGGGGGAAAAGACAACGAGCGGCGTCTGACGGGAAAGCACGAAACCAGCTCAATTCACGATTTTAATGCCGGTAAGTTGCTAGCCCCGCTGCATCCAGCATTCGATTTTATTTTCCGTACTTTTTTTTCCAAACTAGGTGTGGCTAATCGTGGAGCCTCGGTGCGTATCCCGCGTGGTGTTGCCGATGAGGGCTGTGGCTATTTCGAGGACCGTCGGCCAAGTTCCAACTGTGATCCGTACACCGTCGTGGAGAGGATCCTGAGGACCATCTGTTTGGATGAGTAAATTGGCTGCAGAAAGTCGGAACATTCTCTAGTTATTACTTCATGTTATTTGTTCTACCGTGTAACAGTTGAGTAGCTTTTAGTGATAATGTGAACTAAAATATTATATATATATATATATATATATATATATATATATATATATATATATATATATATATATATATATATATATTAAATATTCGTAAGGAAATTATATTATGTGCAAAAGTGCCTTTATTGAAGCACAATAATAAAACAAAACAGTTTCTATCGAAACATAATTGTAACCTGTGTTACGTGTAACCACTAAATAAAAATCAAGAATGTGGAAACTAAACAAATAACGACGACGATAATTTGCGTTTCGACCAAAAAAGCGCCGTTTCTCTTTTCTTGACGCCACACTGGGATCAGAAATAATTTGATTTATAAATAAAGATCGAACTCTAGATGAGAGCCAAGCACCGGTATGTTCGGGTTGATTGGCACAGTCATCCACGTTTGTTTTGATGTGAACATGTTCGATCAGCTGTTTATCAACAATTTTGGCATCGTCGCTAGACTAAGACGAATCGTTGGTAAGTTTTACAATGTGTTCATTTTATAATCTTCATTTTTTATTTATAATTACTGTTACGATCTCGAATGATGTGGATTTTCGTCAAAAACTCACAAACTCAAACCTCACAAAAAATGATAGAACGAGACAATTTTGACCCCACATCCACAAAACGCACTAGCTGGCTATGAGACATTAATTAACCAGGTGTGCGAGTTGAAATTGTGCTCCAGTGGCCGAGTGGTTAGCGTCGCACATTATCGTGCCGGAGGTTCGTGTTCGATTCCCGTTCTGGCCGAGGGATTTTTCGTCAAAGAAATTTCTTCCGACCTGCACTGAGGTCATGCGTAGTGATCCCCGATAATCGTTCGATTAATCGAATGCGTCCTACAGGAATCGATTATTAATCGAACGAATACTGCGCAACCAATAATCGAAGCGAACGAATAATTTACGTCATTTAATCGATCCAAACCCAGAGGAAAAAAAGGACGGCTGCTGCAGTTTTCTGCTAAAAATCAATCAAATAAAAATCAAATCAATTATCTTTGACGGCCCCCTAAACTCGTAAACGAAGCTCAATTCGCGTTGACGGCATTGATCGTCGTTTACGAGTTTAGAGGAGCGTAAAAGATAACAATTGATTATCAGGCGGAATGAACACTTTTTTGATTCCAGATGGCTTTCTAGCAAATAAGAAATATTAGTCTAACTAATTATTTCTCTCAGTGTGACGATTAATCGATTGATCGATTACTTGGGGTGATTAATCGTATCGAATAACAAACTACTGAAAAGTATTCGAATAGTTGATGAACGATTAATTTCAAAAATCGGGGATCACTAGTCATGCGTATTCTAGAGCTTGCCACGCCAGAATACATTCAAGGCGTATTAAGTGTGCTACACATACAGCGTCACCGTCACCGTCCCGTCAACTATTCTCTGGGATTTATTTTGCCGACGTGAAAGTTGCCATTGATGGTGTATGTGAACGATTTCCATGAAATGATATTTGATATTTCATTCCATTACGTTGACTTTACGGTGACGGGACGTTGTATGTGTAGCGCACTTTTTTTTTTATTAAATCGTTTATTTTTACAGGCTCAGTTACATAAGTTTAAAGGAGCCAAACTCCTATCTGTATAGTTACAAGTATACATAAACATTTTTTATTAATTCTAATGTTAATGAGGTAGAGAACCGATTACTCGCGGCTTGCTCGAGTTTAGAAGGGTGACATTTAGTTTCAGGAAAAGGATGGGATATAAGGATATGTTGACAATGTTCACACTCACATTCGCACTCACATTCATCATACTTAATTCTTAAGCCTATCTTATATCTAACATGTATTTACATTTCACCTTATTCTATTGTTAGTAAGAAGGGATTTGATTTCTCGCGAAGGAAAAGGAAAAGGAGAATATAAGGATATAAGGACAATCACACACGAAGATCGATAGCTTTTAGGAAGACATATATTTGGGACATGTAATCAAGGTCTAACCGAGCCAACACATCTCTCACCGGCACATTGGGCTGCCTTCCTCTAGCCCGAAGAGAGTTTTCTAAATTCGATCTGACAACAAGATACTCCTCGCACGACCAAACAACGTGTTCGATGTCGTGGTAACCTTGGCCACAAGCACAGATATTGCCATAGGCAAGATTAAAACGAAAGAGTAGCGCGTCTAACGAACAGTGATTGGACATGAGTCGAGAGAAGGTGCGAATAAAGTCCCGACTTAAGTCCAGACTTTTGAACCATGGTTTGAGGCTAACCTTAGGGATAATCGAGTGGAACCACCGACCCAATTCATCTTCGTTCCACTTACGTTGCCAGTTAGCGATGGTATTTTTACGGACTAAAGAATAAAATTCATTGAAAGCGATTTGACGCTGATAAATATCGCCTTCAATTGCACCTACCTTTGCTAATGAGTCAGCCCTCTCATTACCCGGAATTGAGCAATGTGAAGGGACCCAGACAAAGGTAATGACATAACAGCGTCTGGTTAAAGCACTCAAATTTTCTCGTATTCTCTCAAGGAAGTACGGCGAGTGCTTTTCCGGCCTCACTGAACGGATAGCTTCGACAGAGCTAAGACTATCCGTTACAATGTAATAGTGTTCAACAGGTCGTGAGGCGACGCTGTCCAGCGCCCAATGTATTGCTGCCAATTCAGCAATATACACAGAGCAAGGATTCTGAAGACTGTGGGAGGTGCTAAAAAATTCGTTGAACACTCCAAATCCTGTGGACTCATTCATAGAGGACCCATCAGTAAAGTACATATTTGACACGCCCATACTTTGCATTGAAGATCGTAGGAACGATCCCCGATCGATGATAATCTGGAATTCCATGGATTTTCTCCTTCATGAACAGATCAAAATGTACAGAGGAATTGATGTAGTCAGGAAAACAAACACGGTTGGGAGTATACGAAGAAGGATCAACCTGCATGGAGATGAATTCATGATATGAACTCATGAATCCGGAGTGAAAATTTAGCTCGATCAGCTGCTCAAAATTTCCGATCACCAATGGGTTCATGACCTTACACCGGATGAAGAACCGAAGAGATAATAAATTGAAGCGATCTTTTAGTGGGAGTAGGCCTGCCAAAACCTCGAGACTCATGGTATGCGTTGAGGGCATACATCCCAACGCGATACGGAGACAAAAAAACTGAATTCGCTCGAGTTTAATGAGGTGTGTTTTGGCAGCTGATTGAAAACAGAAACTGCCATACTCCATCACTGAGAGAATAGTTGTTCGATACAACATTATAAGATCTTCGGGATGGGCTCCCCACCAGGTGCCGGTAATTGTACGGAGAAAGTTTATTCTTTGTTGGCATTTTTTACTCAGATACCTAATATGGCCCCCCCAAGTACATTTGGAGTCGAACCAGACCCCAAGATACTTGAATGACATAGCATGAGTGATCGGTTTACCCAAAAGTTGAAGCTTTGGTTTTGCTGGTCTATGCTTCCTAGAAAAAACCACCATCTCTGTTTTCTCCGTGGAGAATTCGATCCCTAGCCCAATGGCCCAGGTTGAAAAATTGTTCAAAGTATCTTGTAAGGGTCCTTGCAGGTCGGATTCGTTTGATCCTACGACAGACACCACTCCATCATCTGCAAGTTGTCTTAGGCTGCAATTTTGTGTAAGGCAATTGTCGATGTCGCTTACATAGAAGTTGTACAAAAGGGGGCTTAAACATGAGCCCTGGGGGAGGCCCATGTAAGAGACCCGACTTACTGCCGAATCTCCGTGAGAAAAGTTCAAATGTTTCTCACAAAGCAAGTTATATAACATATTATTCAATAGAGGCGGCAGACCCCGAGATTGTAATTTGTCTGACAAAACCTCTATTAAAACAGAATCAAAGGCCCCCTTTATGTCCAAGAATACTGTTGCCGCCGCAAAATACCCCTGGTAACCCGGACGAATTAGGTAGCCCTGCACAACAAAGGCAACCAACAGCTACAACGGTTTGACATCTCGGCTAATTGTTTTGGACGGCGGTGTTTACTACGGATGCTTAGAATAACCATTGAATGCGACAGAAATTTATATTGGTTAGAAGATACTGAATTAATCAGCGAATATTAAAATAACCCATTGATATAAGAAATTTCAGCTTAGGCGAATTGGACGAGCAGAGCGAAATCTATTGGATATATTACGTTGTTAGTTGGACTTTAAGTAACTGGAAGGAAACTGAATTGTATGTAGAACATATTCTTTATTCACCTAGTTTCTGACAGATGTTAAACTTTCAGCTTTGAAGCGCTTCATTAATAAAGCTATCAAAATCAGCTATTTTTTTCCGTCCACTACAACAATCTTCAAAGAATTCAATCATGAATACAAATGACTCTGTACAGACAGCTGAGTTGGAAATGTCCGGTTGTGTAGCTTGTGATAGGCCTCATACTGCCGATAATTACGTTTGTTGTGACAAATGCGACAAGTGGTGGCACTTCTCGTGTGCCGGAGTTACAGCTTCCATAGCAAATCGCGATTGGATCTGTTCGCGATGTCTTCCTGTGCAAAACACACTCGAGAGTATTTCTGTGACTTCAGCCAGGTCTGGGACCCCTAGTCAGAAGTTACGACACGAACAATATTTGGCCCGCTTAGCAGAACAACAAAAGTTGGAGAGGCAGCAAATGCTAAAAGAGCACGAATTGCAGAAAAGACACCTGGAAGAGAAACATCAGCTGATGATCCTGCGAGAAGAGAGCGAAAATCGTAGTGCTCGCAGCGGCCGCAGCGTTGTGAGCTCATCTACTCGTACCAATCAGTGGGTGCGCAAACACGCAGAGGAACCAATAACTACAGCCGCGAACGAAGGCGCAGTGGGAGGAACCACTACCAGCATCGATAATCTTCCAGCCACACAATCATTACCGAAACCGGTCGATCAGACCGGGCAATCAGTGACACCTGAATTCACAGAGCCTTCGCTGGTCGAGAAGTTGCGTGAGGAACTAAAGCTTCGAGAAGAGGAGTCACAAGAGCAAATTCAGGCGCTGCAAGCTCAATTGACTCAGCTTCAGGTTGAATTGCAACAACATAAACAACCAAATCAGCCCACGCCCATTACGACGAATAAGGGAGCGGTTCCTAAATTCAGCGGGAATATTTCTGGAAGCACAAAGCAATCTTTATTCCAAATCAACGGTGTGAATTGGGAAATTTCACCAGTGGAGAATACGATATCGAAACCGATCACAGCTCAAATTTGCGAAGAGACACGGAATAGTACACGCTTTAAAGAGCAGTCAGATGGCACATTTTCTCTATTAAACCACCGTTGGTCAACTGCTCAGGAGCAGCCCGGAAATTTTGCAGGAGGGAACAAACGCATCGATTCAGTCAACATCGGTAAACAAAATATTCCAAACGTCCCTTTCGTACCCGAACAGCTGCGGAGTAACGTGCCCTCGGGACAAGAGAGTAACAATTCTCATACGGTTCCCCTTGTGGACCCACCGAAGATTTTTTTCACACCTGGGCGAAACCACGCGCGCTCGGAGCAGAGTGATTTTCACCATCGAGTAGCAGCGGAACAAATACAGTCTCAGGATGGTGCTATAACAAGATTTGGGCCGTCACAAGAGCAACTAGCCGCCAGACAGGTCCTTCCACGTGATTTACCCGTTTTCACCGGCGACCCCGCGGACTGGCCCGTGTTCATCAGCAACTATAATTATACGACGGAGGCCTGCGGGTATAGCAACGGTGAAAATATGATTCGCCTCCAGCGCTGCCTGAAAGGCATCGCTTGGGAATGCGTGCGCAGCCGATTAATCCTTCCAGCGTCCGTTCCTCAGGTGATAGAGTCATTAACGATGCGATTTGGCCGCCCTGAAATACTCATTGAAGAGTTCGTCGAAAAAGTTAAATCCACTCCGATTCCGAGGGCTGACAAACTCGAGACCATGATCGACTTCGGAACAATGGTATAAGGACTTTGTGACCATATTGTTGCAGCGAACTTACAAGAACACTTAGCCAATCCAACACTACTGAAAGATCTGGTGGCCAAACTACCCGCAGAATACAAAATGAAATGGGCAGGTTACCGAAATCAATCTCCTACCGTTAATTTAAAGACATTTAGCATGTTTATGGAAGGGATTGTAGAAGATGCATACAGCGTGTCATCGTTCAATGCAAGCGAACGATTAGTCAGACGTGAAAAGCAAAGACGAATAGACCAGAGTTTCGTTCATGCTGATAATGAGGAATGCTTGGAAGAAATAGAAATTAAAAAGCGCCCCGTTGATTCAGCGGGAATTGAATGTTTGATTTGTCGGAAATACGGACATCGAGCGAAGGAGTGCAGGGTTTTCTGGGCCATGTCAATCGATGAACGTTGGAAAACGATACAAAGCAAAGCAATTTGTCGTACGTGTCTCTTTGGCCACGGACGAAGGTCATGCCGTAGCACCACTCGTTGTGGTGTCGATGGTTGTCAGTATCGCCATCACCCATTGTTACACCCCTCCTCCTCAGTACAAGCAGCTCAGAGGAAGAGTCAGACAGAAGATCATCATGTGCATCAAGATCAACTATCGAAACTTCTTTTCCGCATCGTACCAGTTACCCTCTACGGTCGTACTGGTAGCATAGATACATTTGCCTTTTTGGATGAGGGCTCGTCTCTTACGATGATAGAGAGCAGTTTGGCGGACAATCTCGAAGTCAATGGCTATGATAAGCCACTATGCTTGAAATGGACGAGCAACGTGACCCGCGAGGAAAAGCAATCCAGGCGAGTTACATTTGAAATATCAGGAATCGGAAAGATGAAGCGTTATTGGTTAAATGATGTCGGAACAATCCAGTCACTAGACCTACCGGTGCAAACGCTACCAATCAATGACATGAAACTGCACTATCAACACCTTCAAGGAATTCCAATCGAAGGGTACCGTGGCGCTGTACCTCGCTTGCTTATTGGAATTGACAATCTCAAATTGACACTGCCTTTGAAGACACGGGAAGGAGAAGAAGGTAATCCAGTGGCCGTGAAAACTCGGCTTGGATGGTGCGTCTATGGCGGTCAAAGGAACGCTAGATTTCCCTCTGTCAACATGCATATCTGCGAATGCAATAGAGATGAATCTATGGATGAAACGATCAAGACGTATTTTTCGATCGAGGAAGTCGGGGCTCGTCCAAGAAACGAGTGTATGTCTAAGGAAGATCAACGGGCGTTAAAGATACTGCAGGAAACCACAGTTTCAGTGGGCGATCGATTCGAGTCAGGCCTCCTGTGGAAATTCGATGCTTTTGAATTTCCAGACAGCTATCCAATGGCCATCAAAAGGCTGCACTGTTTGCAGCGTAGAATGGAAAAGGATCCGACTTTGAAGGAAAATATTTAACGTCAGATACAGGAATACATCGACAAAGGTTATGCTCATCGTGCATCAGTCGGAGAATTAGCGGCTGTCGATCCTCGTAGAATTTGGTTCCTGCCCTTAGGTGCAGTAGTCAACTCAAAAAAGCCTTCGAAAGTTCGCCTTATATGGGACGCCTCAGCGAAAGTCGATGGTGTTTCGTTGAACGGCATGCTATTGAAAGGGCCCGATAAGTTGGCGTCTTTACCAACAGTTATCTTCCATTTTCGGCAACACCAGGTGGCAGTAGTCGGTGACATTAGGGAGATGTTTCACCAGATTTTTATCCGTTGGCTCGACCGGTACTCACAATGTTTCCTATGGTCCCCTGACTCTTCCCACGATCCCGAAATATTTGTGATGGATGTAGCTACGTTCGGCTCAACCAGCTCACCAGCGACTGCACAGTTTGTGAAGAACACAAACGCTCAGAGATTCGCACAAGAATTCACTAGAGCCGTCGAAGGAATTCTGTATAACCACTACGTGGATGACTATCTTGATAGCTTCCCCGACGAAGAAGAAGCCAAACGAGTGGCAACAGCCGTTAGAGAAGTACACAGAAGAGGAGGTTTCGAGATCCGCAACTGGTGCTCCAACAGTCCGGCAGTTCTGAAGCACCTAGGAGAAAATGCGAAAAAGGTTGAGAAAAATCTCAATTTAGAGAATGCTGGTACTCCCGAACGTGTGCTGGGTATGCTGTGGAACAGTGAAGAGGATGTGATCCATT
The DNA here is from genome assembly GCF_029784135.1 of Toxorhynchites rutilus septentrionalis. Lineage (NCBI taxonomy): Eukaryota > Metazoa > Arthropoda > Insecta > Diptera > Culicidae > Toxorhynchites > Toxorhynchites rutilus. Next base: position 27,083,742 of record NC_073744.1, read on the forward strand.
TCGAGACGACCATGCGAGAAAACATCAGGAAAATAATCGAAAATGACACAATACCTACTAAGCGTCAAATCCTACAATGCGTGATGACTCTTTTCGACCCGTTGGGACTTCTTACACCGTATCTTATATTCGGTAGAATTCTTATCCAAGACGTGTGGCGTGCTGGAACGAAGTGGGACGAGTTAGTGGATAATAACATTTTTCAACGCTGGCGGGATTGGGTAAAAATACTGTATGACATAAATAAAGTTCGAATTCCCCGCTGTTACTTTCGTCGTCCAGATAGCTTCAGCTTTGAGAATGTCCAGCTTCATGTCTTTGTTGATGCTAGTCCAACTGCCTATTCCTGCGCATGCTACTTCCATATAATTAACGCTCAAGGAGAGGTTGAGGTATCGTTGGTTGCTGCCAAGGCGAAGGTAGCCCCACTCAAACATATGAGTATTCCTAGACTAGAACTTCAGGCCTGTGTCCTGGGCTCGCGCATGATGAAGCTGGTGGTGGATGGTCACACTTTCTCTATCTCCAAACGGTATTTCTGGACAGATTCGCAAACAGCTCACACTTGGATCAACAAGGATCCTCATATATATCGACCGTTCGTAGCCCATCGGGTTGCAGAGATTCTGGAAACCACGAAACGAGAAGAATGGCGTTGGCTCCGATCTGAACTGAACCCAGCAGACGAAGCAACGAAATGGGGCGTTGGGCCTTACTTCAACAGTGAGAGTACTTGGTTTAGTGGTCCGAAATTTCTCCGGTTTCCAGAGAGCCAATGGCCTCATTCAATACCAGACGATTCAGGGGAAGAAGAGCTACGTTCGTGCTATACACATCAAGAAATACACGCATCGGGTATGATCATAGATGTAAAGCGATTCTCTTCGTGGAGTAGGCTCCAACGCACAATGGCATACGTGCACAGATTTGTAACGAATTCTCACAAGGCGGCTGACGTTCGAGATGTTGGACATCTTACACAGAGCGAATTGCAAAAAGCAGAAATAACATTGTTCAAGATGACACAATGGGAATCGTATCCAGAAGAGATGGCTATGCTGACGGGATCTGGGAACACAGTTGAAAGGACTAGTTCCATTTATCAATTCACCCCTAAGGTCGATAAGCAGGGAGTCCTACGAGTCGATGGACGAATTGGAGCAGCCAAGCGAACTGCCTATGGTGTAAAATTCCCAGTGATACTTCCTCAAAAACATCACGTAACAAATTTGATTTTGGAAGATTTGCATCGAAAGTTTAAACATGGCTATAATGAGACAGTTGTGAACGAAGCTCGCCAACAGTTTTGCATCCCACACTTGCGGCGAGTTGTACGAAATATATCCAACCGCTGCCTGCTATGTAGAATGCGAAAAGCGTGTCCGGTTGTTCCACAAATGGCTCCACTACCCGAAGCACGACTATCACCTTTTGTTCGGCCCTTCACGTACGTTGGAGTGGATTATTTCGGACCAATCTTAGTAAAAAGAGGACGATGTCATTAAAAACGATGGGTAGCTCTCTTTACGTGTCTAACTATACGAGCAATTCACGTGGAGGTTGTTTACAGCCTCACGACGGAGGCCTTCATTATGAGTGTACGTAGGTTCGTCAATCGTCGAGGAGCTCCTATAGAATTACATAGCGACAATGGAACGAACTTCCATGGCGCAGAAAGAATTCTTCGTCAACAGATATATGTTGGGTTATCCGCTACATTCACCAACGCTTCCACGACGTGGAGGTTCATTCCCCCCGGCGCGCCCCACATGGGAGGGTGTTGGGAACGTATGGTACGTTCAGTCAAGTCTGCACTGTCAACGTCTTATGGTGATCTAAAACTAGATGACGAGGCTTTCCAAACGCTGTTAGTGGAGGCTGAGTCGATAGTTAATAGTCGTCCACTAACGTACTTACCGCTACAGTCAACGGAACAGGTAGCTTTAACGCCAAACCATTTCTTGCTCGGCAGTTCATCAGGAGTTACACAGCCTTCGGTCCAACACATCGGCGATGCTAATGAACTGAGACGATCCTGGAGAACTCTGCAAAAGCAACTGGATAGATTTTGGAAGAGATGGGTGAGGGAATATATGCCGACACTCACGAAGCGTACAAAGTGGTTTGGAAAAACGAAAAACATTCAACCTGGAGAGTTGGTGCTAATCATTGACGATAGAAAGCGGAATCAATGGACCCGTGGACGAGTTCTAGAAGTGATTACAGCAGCAGACGGTGCCGTCAGACAAGTTATAGTACAAACCTCAGGAGGAATACTGAGACGTCCATCTTCAAAACTAGCTGTTCTGGAGTTTGTTGAAAGTGATGTAACTTCGAAAGCCGAAGGTTCCATTGGGGGGAGGATGTTGCCGCCGCAAAATACCCCTGGTAACCCGGACGAATTAGGTAGCCCTGCACAACAAAGGCAGCCAACAGCTACAACGGTTTGACATCTCGGCTTATTGTTTTGGACGGCGGTGTTTACTACGGATGCTTAGAATAACCATTGAATGCGACAGAAATTTATATTGGTTAGAAGATACTGAATTAATCAGCGAATATTAAAATATAAGAAATTTCAGCTTAGGCGAATTGGACGAGCAGAGCGAAATCTATTGGATATATTACGTTGTTAGTTGGACTTTAAGTAACTGGAAGGAAACTGAATTGTATGTAGAACATATTCTTTATTCACCTAGTTTCTGACAGATGTTAAACTTTCAGCTTTGAAGCGCTTCATTAATAAAGCTATCAAAATCAGCTATTTTTTTCCGTCCACTACAACAAATACTGAAGCCATTTGTTTTTTTTCGGCGTAAGCCATTTGAATTTCTGAAGAAAGCAACGCAAGACAATCATTCGTCCCCTTGCCCCTGCGGAACCCATATTGTGTATCTGAGAGTAGGCCATTCGTTTCAACCCATCGATCAAGGCGAAACAAGATCATTTTCTCCAACAATTTCCGTATACAAGACAGCATTGCTATTGGGCGGTACGAATTGAAGTCGGACGCGGGTTTTCCGGGTTTTTGAATAGCTATAATTCGCACTTGTCTCCAATTATCTGGAACAACATTATGCTCCAGAAACCGATTGAATAAATTCAACAAGCGATGTTTCGCCACATCAGGGAGGTTTTTTAACAAGTTGAACTTAATTCTATCCGTTCCTGGAGCCGAATTGTTACAAGAAAGGAGAGCAAGAGAGAATTCTACCATCGAAAACTCAGAATCAAGATCGCACCTATCTTGTGGTATATCTCGAACAATTTTTTGCACAGGAACGGAATCGGGACAAACCTTCCGTGCAAAATTAAAAATCCATCGATGTGAATATTCTTCGCTTTCATTCGATGAAGAGCGATTTCTCATGTTTCGAGCCACTTTCCATAATTTTTTCATTGACGTTTCTCGTGACAAACCTCCCACGAAATTTCGCCAATAAGCACGTTTTTTCCCTTTGATCAAGTTTTTAAATTGATTTTCAAGGTCAAAATACGTTTGAAAATTCTCAATGGTTCCACGTTTCCGAAAAGCTTTAAATGCGTTCGATTTATCCTGATAAAGCTTGGAACATTGGCTATCCCACCATGGATTGGGAGGCCTTTGACAAAAAGTGGAACCTGGGATGGGTTTCGTTTGAGCGCGAACCGCGCTGTCATATATCAAACGAGAAAGGAAGTTATACTCCTCCAATGGAGGCAAACCATCTCTGGAATTGATGGCTAGAGCAATTGCGTCCGCATATTTTTTCCAGTCAATGTGTCTTGTGAGGTCATATGCCATGTTTATAGATTCAGAAGAATTCGAACCAATGGTGATGGAAATTTTGATTGGCAAGTGATCACTACCGTTGGGGTCCTGGATTACATTCCACTTGCAATCTAACGATAATGAATTCGAGCAAAGCGAGAGGTCAAGAGCACTTGGGTTAGCAGGAGGTTTAGGAACACGTGTTGTTTCCCCAGTATTCAAAACGGTCATATTGAAGCTGTTACAAAGGTCATATATCATCGATGAACGATTGTCGTCGTACTGTTCCCCCCAGGCAGTTCCGTGAGAGTTGAAGTCTCCCAAGATCAATCGTGGCTCAGGAAGGAGTGAGCACATGTCAACAAGTTGCTTGCGGCTAACCGCAGCTCTCGGAGGCCAATACAAGCTGACAATACAAAGGTCTTTGCCTCTGATGTTTGCATGACAAGCAACAGCTTCGATCCCCCCAATAGGTGGAAGGTCAATTTTAAAAAATTAGTGGCACTTATTGATCCCCAATAGCACCCCTCCGTATCTGTCAACACGGTCCAAGCGTATAATATTAAAATCGTGGAAAGAGATATCATCTCGCGAAGAAAGCCAAGTTTCGGACAGAGCAAAAACGTCACAATTGAAGTTATGAATTAAAAATTTGAATGTATCCAATTTAGGGATAAGACTACGACAATTCCACTGTAAAACAGTGATATCTCCGACCTCTCTATTTGAATTAGACATCAAGAGAGATAATCATTGCAAGGAGGGGCCATGTTTGCATCAATTGTTGCAAAATTGTCTTTAATACTGGAAGCATTGAAATGACAATGGTTCTGATGGAGTCGGAAACATTAAAACACTTGAAGATTTGGTCCAAAAGGTCAGACAACTTTATAAATCCCGATTGGGGAGTTGAGCTGGACGGAAAAATAGGGACATTTGGGGTTTTTGATGTCCCCTCGAGTGCTGGGTCGTTCGAAGGTGAACTATTCCCACGGAAGCCAGGAGGAACCTGATTTTGCTTGTCCGCTGCACTCGATTTTTTAGGCATGCTAACAGGAGGTATAACCGGAGGGGCTTGTCCTTGAACTTTGGGAGTGGTCGCATTTTTGCGCCGGGGATTCCCTTGGAAAATGAACGGTGTGCCCCCGTTAGCTGTGTCCGCTTCCATTTCGTCAACGGGCAACGTGGCGAAGACATTTTGTGTGATGATTGGTTGTTGTTGTTGGGCCAGTGGAGAAGCGCCCTTTAAAATATCCGCAAAAGTGCGTTTCGAGCGTTCCTTCAAAGAGCGCTTCTGTTTCTCCCAGCGACTCTTGTAAGTTTCACAAACTGAGAGCTCGTGTGGGGATCCCCCGCAATATGGACATTTATGCTCAGTCGCACTGCAGGATTTCCCCTCATGTTGCTCTCCGCAAGTGGCACAGCGCTCCTTGTTGGCACAATAATCTGAAGTGTGACCAACTGACTTGCATTTTTGGCAAGTCATGGGCTTTGGCACGAAGAGTCGCACAGGCAGTCTTAATTTGCCCACCATGACGTAGTCAGGGAGAGCGGAACCAGCAAAAGTTACTCGAAACGAGTCTGACGGCGTGAATTTAGTTTTTCCCTTTTCTTGGGATACTTTCCCTAGTTGGCGGCTGTCCAAAATTTTAACGCTCACCAACGGGAGTCTTTTAAATTTACCAACTCCTTCCTTTATCATTTCACACGTCAGACCCGATTCAGTTATCACCCCCGAGATTTCTACGTTATGGGACGGCACGTAGACACGATACTCTCGGGAGAATCTCTCGTCGATCACAACTGCATTTGCGTGTTTCCGATCACTCACGACAACACGCAGTTTGTTCGGTCTAACCTTAGAGATTTCGACCACGGAGGAATAATATCTTGCCAGATCTTTCGAAACCTGAATGACATTGATGGATTTTCCGTTCGGTTTGGGCCGGAAAAAAACAACCCATGGGCCAGCTCCAGGTGAATCTTCTGGATAGACCTTGACACGAGGAGAGGAAGCAACTGAGGGGGAGGTCGAGGTCGATTGTTGAGCGGGAGCGGGATCAGTAGGGCTGGGAGGCAAGTTCGGGAGTTGAGCGGAAACGGGAGCGGGAGAATGAGGGGGTGAAGAGGAAAGGTTTGCAAATTTTCTTGAGGGAGGCTTGTTGAGGTGAGTTAACTCTTCCTGTGAAGAGACATCTTCTGAGGGGGGAACGCGTTTAAGCGACATCCCAGCACCCGTAGCTGGGGAGGGGGATACAGTGGATTCGATATCCACCACGCGGTGATGATGTCGAAGACGGTGCTACGGCGATAACACACCAGCACACAGCGCTCGCGTGCAGGGTTTCTTCCTCTCGCTTGTTGTGTCTGCTTCAATGAATTCACAGGGAATCCCGTTAGTGTCCAACACTCACTTCACCAGCCACGAAAATAACGGTATCACTTCAACGATGGACGATAACGATATAAAACCGTCCGGCGGCTTCGAGCTTAGGAAGACGAATGATGTAGCGCACTTTATCCGGCATAGAAATCTCAACAAAGTAGAGGGAGTGTGAGTAAGACGGACATATTAAGAAGAACTTCAATTGTATCTTTGGAAACTCATGTTTGCCTAAAGTTAATGCAGTTTCTTACAATTCAATATACTGTTTAGGGGAAAAGGGGGAATTTGGACCACCTATGCAAATCGCCTAATATTTCCAAACCAATACGGTCTAAATAAAAAATGTCACATTGTATACTGAGCTACACTTGTTTTCTCTCAATAAATAATGTTTAATCATTATATAAAGCTTCAATCTACCAAATATATCATAAAATAAAAAAAGAGATGATTTTTGGACATTAAAATTTGATGCGGGGTGATTTGGACCGTCTGTGGGGTGATTTGGTCCAGTGTGTGTTTCATAGAAAAAAACATACTTATGTTTATGTAATGTATTTTGGGATAATGGTACAATCAGTAACAATGTTTTGGATTCGATACCAGGTGTCTTGGCCAGATTCCAGACCAGAAAAGTTGGATTGACATCATCTCGAATTCTGCATGAATCTTTTCACTGTTGGTCGAGCATTTTCAAACACGTTTGATGCTTGGTCAAAGAAAATCCGTTCTCGATGGCCTGCGTTGCTCGTTCAAGCTCCTCCTTCTTCCAACGTTGTCTGCCCATCCTCTTTTTGTAATTTAGCGGCATCTGGAATCAATTAGACCAAAGAAAAGTCTCAAACCTATAGGACCAATTCACCCCACAGAAACGTGCCCATGTCACCCCACATAAAGGGGTGGTCCAAATCACCCCATATGACCAAATCACCGCGTGTTACCCTACTGTATATACTGTACCGCTGAACGGAGCATTACGCCGAAAAGTGTGCATATCGCGCTGGTGTGATCGATGTGCAGTATCACCCTGATGTCATATATAGGCGTTGCTCGTAGTGAAAGGGTTAAATGATGAAAAAATCAAATTAATCCACCTAGCAGTGATATTGTGCTCTTCACCAGTATAAACGGACTTACCCTCAACTATTTTGCTTTTGGTACCAGTCAGCTTCTATACAGTCCTCCTTTGGTGATTTTATTTCCGTTTATAGACGCAGGACATTCCTTGGAAATAGAATAAACAGACTTTTCACAGTCCATCTCACTCCCACTGGCAACAGGACGTTTCAGCTTGGGACTAGCAAATCATTCTCGTTGTGCAATTTTTGGTGATTCGAGCTTTAAATGGTAAATAACGACGCCGGCCACGTCCTTACAGTCACCAGAGGAAGGGAAGTAATGTTAGTATGATATTCGCCGCCCGAAGGCCAGAAGGGTCGCCTCTATAGCGTGGTTCCCTAGCGTTTATCATGGAAGGGATAGTTGTTAGTAGGGAGGGTTAAGAATTAGGATTCACTGCGGTAAGTGATGTGATTATGTTAAAACGGACCCTGACGCCGGAGATTATTAATATTAGGTTACCTAAAAAGGTTATCGAAAGAATTCCTCTATGATGGCTCGAATTGACGATATATTATGAGATCGTTCGCGCCTAGTGCTCTATTGTAATCCCTGAAGGTTCTGAATGGGCTACCTGAGGAGGTAACCGAAAGAACTTCTCTACAATGACTCGAATCGCGTATCGACGACTTATTATATGATTTTCGCGCATAGTACTCTCTTGTATTCCGAAGTTGCTACACCGGAGATTATTATTAAGCTACCTTAGAAGGTCACCGAAAGAAGTTCTTTACAATGAATCAAATCGGCGATATATTCTATGATTTTTCACGCCAAGTACTCTATTTTATTCTCAAATCGCGATGTCGGAGATTATCGATGGGCTACCTGAGAAGGTAACCGAAATAACTTCTCAACCATAGTTCGAATCGGTGCTATGTCATTTGGTACAAAATATTTTGAATATATTTATTGTTTTGATGCATTAACACACACACACTTTCGCGAAGTTTTTTACTAATTATTTATTCTAAAAAACAATAGAACAATCTGTATTCTAAGCATTGCAAAGTTGAGTGTACACCTTAAATTTCTCCAAATAAATTAATCTTTTTAGTAAGATCTTTGCAAATTAGCGTACTTGTTTTCGTCAGCGTGTGATGTCTACACCAAAACAAAGTTTTTGTTTTTCGTTGATGTTGGAAAAAGTTTCCATCAAAATGGCAATACGAGGAAACAAATAGATATTGTTACACTTACGACGATAATGAGCCCTATTAAATAAATCGAATCGAGAAGTCGATACAATCTTTATCAGTATCACACCGAGAAAAATTTCATCTATATATATAAATGGATTTCTATCTGTCTGATTCTTATGGACTCGGAAACTACTGAACCGATCAACATGAAAATTGGTATGTAGGTGTTTTTAGCCCCGGGGAAGGTTTTCGTGATAGTTTGAGACCCCTCCCCCCATCTCTAAGGGGGTGCTGCCATACAAATTAAATACAAATTTCTACATTACTCGAGCATCAATCAAGCAAATGAAACCAAATGAGGCATATTGAGGTTTTAGGGTGCAATAAATGTTTCTATGATGGTTGGTCTCTCCACCCCCCTCTCTAAGGGGGGCTGTCATACACATGAAACACAGATTTCTGAATTACTCGAGCATTAATCAAGCAAACGAAACCAAATTTGGTATGTTGAGGTTTTAGGATGCAAGAAATATTTCTATGGTGATTAGACACTCCTCCCGCTCTCTAAGGGTGGGGTGTCATACAAATGAAACACAAATTTCTGCATAACTCGAAAGCTACTGGAGCACAATTTGGGATGTTAGGGTTTTTGGGTATGAGGAATGTTTCTAAAATGGTATGACAGCCCTCTCTCCTCTAGAATGGAGAGGGGGTCCCATAAAAATATTACACATATTTGAACCAAAAATATTCCAGTCAAACATGACAATTGAAATTTTTCAGAAAACTCTGAAGGAGAAAGGGAAGAAGACCTAAGGAGTTCTGGAACATGGTAATCGAGATGCCTTAATTGCATGATCTATATATATATATATATATATATATATATATATATATATATATATATATATATATATATATATATATATATATAAAAGAGAGAATTTTTCCCACGTACGTATAACTCATCATCACGGGAGAACGGTTGATCAGATCTACGACGTCCATATGTTTTGCGAGTTTGTCTTCGCCCAAATAATAATGATAGAGTACATTGGAAAATATTTGAGATGATTGGAAAAATTCGATAGAATTGACTATGCATATCTTTATATATAAGATGGATATTTAGAATAAAAAGGTAAAATTCGAAAATAAGAGGTACGCACATGTATGTTTCGCTGGGAAAATCATCACTTAGATCAATTTGACAGATCTGAACGATAACATACAAATTCTTTTGAAGTATATTCGTTTTTTACCAACCAAAATATTCTCTACAAATACATTATATGGCAGAACAACGTTTGCCGGGTCAGCTAGTATAGATATATAAATCTGATACAAATAGTGTGCAACCATGATGTTTACAATATTTTTATGTGTTTCTAGCTAACCCGACAAACTCCGTCCCGCCCAAAATTTATTTTTCGTTATCACATTCACGTTTTTTCACTAAGCGCACGTACATGGGTCCAATCGCAGAACTGTTCATTGATTGATCTTCTAGTCTACCCGTTGAAATTACCTCTTACTATAAATTTCCTAGTACTTCTACCAATACTCTTAAATATTTTTTTTAGATACAATTCTCGAAGATTTTTCAACCACTTGCAAATAACATGTTTCTCCGGTACATGGAATAAATGTTTGATACAGAAAATATGATAGAATAAAGACAGTCCTAAATCGGACAATTCCTTTCTCGAATTTTGCTATTATCAACACATTTGGTGATCCATTTTTATATATAGATAGAGGAAGATATAGAAGTGCGTTTTATCACATTAAAATCCATTCCCACTTTCGAACGAAAATCAAGTTCGTTAGCGCAAACATCAAATGGGATAACAACGTGTGTCTCTATGTAATTGTAGAAAATACGAGGTATGGCTATTACATAACGAGACTAGTTACGAAAAAGGGTTATATTTTAAAAAGGTACAACGATATGCTCCCCTTCAATATACTCCCCTTGGCTCCTCACACACTTTTCCATACGTTTTTCTACCTCTTCTACGGACTGAAATTGGGTCCCTTTCAACACGGATTTGATCTTGGGGAATAGAAAAAAGTTGTATGGGGCTAGATCTGGCGAGTACGGGGCATGTTCGAGCACTGGAATGCCCTTATCGGCTAAAAATTGCTTCACCGACAACGCGTTATGGGCAGGTGCGTTGTTGTTCGTGTTTTTCATCATACATGATTTTCGACGCGCACTACAAACCACGTTCCATTCAAACCACTGCTGCTCGCAAACTACTACAATGACAAAAACATGTTTTCGTACGTTTGTAGCAAACACTTCAAGCTACCGAACGCACTATTCGTTTTCCCCCCCACCCCTCTAGGGCGCCCTCCTGGCGCGCAGTCTCGTTATTTAATAGCCATACCTTATATGCGAACTTGAATTTTGCTAATTTTCCCATTTTCCTTCAGAGTTTTCCGAAACTTTTCAATTGTCATGTTTGGTTGAAATATGTATATTATTTATGTGTATTATTTTCGACGTCTCCATTTCAGAGGAGAGAGGTGTCATACCATCATAGAAACATTTCTCGTATCCAAAAACCCTCACATCCCAAATTTGGCTCCATTTACTTGTTTAGTTCTCGAGTTATGTAGAAATTTGTGTTTCGTTTGTATGGTAGTCTCACCTTAGAGAGGAGGGAGGAGTGTCAAACCGCCATAAAAACGTTTCAAGCCACCTCAAACCTTCACATGCCAGATTTGGCTCCATTTGATTGATTAGTTTTCGAGTTATGCAGAAATTTATGCTTCATTTGTATGGCAACCCCCGCCTTAGAGAGGGGGGGGGGGAGGAATGTTCAACCACCATAGAAACATTTATTGTATCCTAAAAACCTCCACATGTCAAATTTGGTTTCGTTTGCTTGATTGATTCTCGAGTAATCCAACCATTCTTTGTGTGGACACCGACTGGACAACATCGTTGCTGGACGAGCTGGATGGCGAAGGATCGAGTGCCTTTCTCAAGGCAAGAGGGCGGAGGTGGTAGCGCTGGAGTAGAGTAATAGAGTAGAGTAGAGTTTTCAAAGGGCCTTTCTCAAGGCTAGAGACGAATGAACTGCAAAAGTTTAAAGTCTCTATAATTCAAGACCTTCCTTCCTTCCTTCGAGTAATGCAGAAATTTATGTTTCATTTGTATGGCAGCCCCCCTTAGAGCGGGGAAGGGGTCTCAAACTATCACAAGAAATTCCCCCGGCCCCAAAAGCCCCTACATACCAATTTTCATGTCGGTCGCTTCAGTATTTTCCGAGTCCATAAGAATCAGACAGACAGACAGAAATCCATTTTAAGCGGTTTTATTATATAGGAGATAGAAGAAGAAGATAATCCAGAAAAGGTCTGGATACGTACCAAATAATCATCTGATGATTGATGAAAAATTTGCTCAAATGAGGGGTGCGTTGACGCCAATAAAATGTGGACTTTATAAACATTTACTACATGTGAATCCGTAAGACAATTTGAATAGTGAGAGTAGCGGCAATCAGTGCTTGGACAATGGAAAATATTCATCGCTATGCCGGACCTCCTTTATCCACGTTCGACTATTTGTCCTTCTATTCTGTCCTATCTATTCCTTCTATTTCTTATTTTTACAGTCGTTTCTATGAGACAATAGAAAAGGTGTTTATTTTCAGAATAACTGTCACGAAAAATATAGCTTGTTAATTATTCGCTTTTATGTTTTATTAGGTAAATAATTTTATAAGTTATCTTTTCATAAACAATTGCCTTACTAACAATAAGTGCACTATAAATAAATCTCATTCCATCTAAAAGGGGAAAACAAGTTAAAAGATGCTCTCGCTTCATTGTTACAAAACTTTGTTATTCACTAGTGATTTTGTTAAGACACTTGGTTTAATACTATGAAGTTAGTTCCTATTGTGCATTCCCATGAAATTGTCACTTTCAGAATATATGATGTCAGTATTCCATTCGAACCGGGTACCGCGGTTTAAGCTACCATATAGCATCTCCATTTGCGTTCAAGAAATGTTGCGATACTTTGTAAACAGAGTATACAGAACACGCAGAGTGGACTTCAGATCCATGTTGACGATGTCTGTGTGTGTAAAAAGATTTATCATAACAGTAAACCTACAGACACACCAAATTACCTTCTGGTCTCGCCTTCGGTTTCAAACCCTGGTCCAACATCAGTTCGAACGCAAACCCTACATTGTGCACCATCTGGTCGGCATCCTTTGGCGTAAGATGAAACTCGTGCAGTGGCACGAAGAATCCACCCAGCAAACCCATCAACAGACAAAGAAATACCCCATCCTTGAAGTCGGCACTCAAATCGGCCGCCTCGAAGTTCAGCTTATTCAGATGCTTGTTGACGAAGGTGATTAGTGATTTTTTCACTACCGCCAACTTTTCCGGAGCGTGGTCAAAAAGCGTGTCGAATGCGTCCCGTTCGCAGCGCATTCCCACATCATCGTACTGTTGGGTGATCTGTTCCTGGAACTGCCTGTGGATTAAATGAATGTTTTATAAAAAAAGGTCCTATTCTTGCACCTCGAAGACCATTACTTGCTCGTTAATTTCCCGTTGATTTTCTGAGCCATAACAACCGTAACGTAGACATTCTCAGGAAGCCGAATTGGAGCGCGGTAGTGGCGTACCAGCGCTACCAACAAATGCAAAATCGAGACAATATTTTTCGTGTGTATGCTTTCGACCGACCATTTAGGAATAGTATGATGGAATCCAAGCGTCTGAAAGCGAAACAGCAATGTTGCATTAGTACTTCCTGTGAGAGATAGAAAATAAACCAAGTTACATGATTGACCGCATTCAACACAACGGTTAACTTCTGCCGTTGCCCCTCGGCTGATTGTGTGACCTCCGCTACGTTCAGCTTATTTCCGGTCAGCTTCTCGAATAGTTTCTGCAGCACTTGTCCATCGTACAGATCTTCCTCGATGTCGGTGACGATAATCCGTTCCTCGACCAGCTCATCATTAATCCAATCGATAAGCACCTGGAGCAGTTCCCGGACGTGCGGATGCTGTAAGGATGCCGGCGGTATGATCGAACGGGACTCGTTGTCCTCAAGATTATAGTCCTCTGGTGGAATGATGGGAGCATTTGGACTACCTGGCGAGTCGATCGCTATTTTGCCCTCCTCCTGAACTTCTTGGACTAGAGAAATTGAAAAAAAAATGGAACAATGGCAAATCGTCTCACAAATGAATAGAACAAACAAAATTTGTCATCCTTCCGATCGATACAGTTGTTTATATTTACATCTGGCGAAAGATTAATGATGTCATCACCGAATGAATCCATTCATACCATTCGCACGCCTCCATATCAATGATTCACCCACACAGCCATCACAAGGGAAACCCAAATCTTAATAGCCACACCAACTGTTAGGGATTATCCTAATTCTTCGCCGTTTATTTGGAATATCAGCATTATGCAACCATGTACTTTGGAACGGAACCAAATTCTTGAGAGTAAACTGAGCGTAAAAAATAAAATGTTTTTCACATGCCCATAAACGGCATAAATTCTTTCGCCATCCATCCATCCATTGGATTGGGTTCATAAAACGTCTCAAATATGACCGTTTCAGAACTTATTTCACTACATACCTTCTTTAATACGTTTCTTTCTGCCAAGGGTTCCAATTTTGTCCCAGAAACTTTCTTCCTTGTCGAAATTTTTGCCAGAATTTGGCGTCCGAGGAGATTTCGGTCGAGTCAGAGTGCTCATTTTTATGATTTATAACATCGTTGTTATTGCTGCCATATGACATCACGCAACAGGGCTGCATCGCAAGCTTACTGGTAGTGATCCCCGATAATCGTTCGATTAATCGAATACTTCCTACACTGAGAGAAATAATTAGTAAATATAACGAATTTTTTGGTAAATACTACCAATCTAAGTGGTGCGGACTCAATCCACTTCATTCTCAAGCAAATTCTTGCATGTTTTCAAGCGATTTCTTGCAATAAATTCTCAGACCACCAGAGATGCCAGATTTACAAATATGTTTGTAAATTTACAGACATATCTGTAAAACATTCATCACATCAAAAATATTTGACTCACCATATGACATTTTTCCATAGTTTTAATACAGAAAATTTATTATATTTAGTATATATCAATACACATGACGTTAGACCAGCGATACTCAACCTGCGGCCCGGCAGTCCTTCTTGTTGGCCCATCTGGTGTGTATGATGTTTGGAACTCATACACATAAGTACTCTCGCCTTGACATCACTGCAGACGAAAAAGAGGATACGGTTATTCACAATTAATGAACAATTCTCGCGTAACTTTTGAAAAGGTCCAATGTAACATTTCCGCCAACTCGAGAAAAACGTAGTTGAAGACCCGAACATTATTTCGCGAATTGTCTTAAAAGCTATCAATCTTTATCACTGTTTTCACCACTAGCTGTCAAGAATAACTTCGTAAAACCAATTGTAACTATTGTTCCGTGATTTGAGATTAAGGTTGAAGCCTCGGAGCGAAAAATGTTACATTGGACGTTTTGACTGCCCGCGTTTGCACATTGGACATATTACGTTGCACTATAAAAATTTGAAACTAACTAATAAACAACAATCCAAATATCAGCATTTCGTTCTAAAGACTGATTACTATTGTTATCACTCGTTGAATTGCACTGAAATCGATAACAACACCTGTAAGAAACAAATTCCAAAACGACCGAAGAACGACTGCGAGTTGTTTTGACTGCTTTGTTACTTCGGACGTTTCGGCCGTCGGAGGAAAGTGGCGTCCGAAGTAACAGCCGGGTGCTTAAAATTCGAATCTGTACATTGGATATTTTTTGTATCGGCGACAAAAAGATGAAGAAGATAGATACGTGAACGATTGTTTTTGTAATACATTCAATGATTGAAAACTAATAGCGTGCATCCATTAACACGATTTGTTTACATTTGTTACATAGGACCTTTTCAAAAGTTACGCGAGAATTGCATTCTCTGCAGGTAAGGAAAAATCTTGAACGAAAATTGTCTCTGATAATTATTTTCTGTTCTAGACAAGATTGTTTTGCTGAAATGCAAGGAGATTTATTGAAAAATAGTTAAGTTAGGGTCAGGACTATGCAACCTATGTATTTAAACAACATCGAATAAAAATTTTCATTCTATTTTCAACAACTTACATTTGCCTTCGGGTCTGCTTATGACGAAATATGGGTTACTGTTCGATATTGTTACGACAGACATGGTTCATGGCCGTGTGGTGGTCTAAAACTTGTATAGCCTTGCATGGCGGATGGAAAATATACACTGCATTTTTTTAAAAATAAAAACGACAAGACCGCAAGCCTTGGTGGATGTCCAATATATCAACGGAGAAATACTGTGTTTTATAAAAATTAACAACGCGTATGTTTGTGTATGTATGTGTATGTATGTATGTGTAGATCGTTGAAACATTTAAACACACTTACAGCACATAAGTTATTAAGTGGTCCGAAAAATCATTTTTTTCCACTTTTTCCCAAAAATGACAAATGAAAATTAATAACATTTGAATCACTGAATCGATTTAGATGATCGACATATAAAATTGACCTAGCCTTTTATAAAAAAATATTTAACTTGCGAAATACATAATTATATTTTAGTAATTATTGATTGTAGTCGTTTTTTATTTTTTTTATGACTTTGGACTAGAGGGCGCTATATATTTTTATATTTTTTCTTGAAAGCTGAGGATTCTTTACACAATTATCTCGATATCAGGGTTGCTATTTTTTCATTTTTTAGATATGATTTAAAAAAAAATCATTTTTCCCCATTTGTCCAAAAATAACTTTCTGCAAAAAATCATAACATTTGAACTACTGAACCGATTTAGATGATCGATATATTAAATTGAAGCCAATAAGCAAAACTCACACTTGCGGGAAGATTGGATTCTAGTAGCATAGGTCTAGTTTAGTCACATATGAATATTGATCGAAGACTTAAAACATGTTAAATTTACAAAATTCTAACTTAAAAACGATAATTATAGCATCTCTGATATCGAGATATGTTAAGTAAATACTCCTCAGCTTTCCATAAAAAATATAAAAAAATATAGCGCTCCTATCTTTAACCGAGAAAACTATGAAAAACTAACTCAATCCATAATTACAAAAACAAAATTCAATTTTTTTCGCAAAAGTAATATTTTTTTAAAAAATATATCTCGTAAGCTTCAATTTGATATGTCGATGATATGAATCGGTCCAATAGTTCGAAAGTTATGACTTTTTGTAGTGGGAAAAATGGGGAAAAATTGTTTTTCGAACCATCGATTAGTTTTGCAAAATCATATTTCAAAAACGAAAAAAATTGCATCTCTGATATCGAGATATTTTATGCAAAAGTTCTCAGCTTTCAATCCATATTAAAAATAGGATCCATATTATATGCAAGTTAAATATTTCTCAATTAAAGCTCATTGGCTTAAATTTGATATGTCGATCATCTAAATCGGTTGAAAGTTATAAATTTTTGAAAAAAGTCATTTTGGGAAAAAGTGGAAAAATGATTTTTGGGATCACCCTAAAATGGAAATGGGCACCCTAATGACAAATTAAAAAAATACGAGTTTAATGTTTTGCGATAAAGAACAAAATTACCACTTTTGACGAAGAGCTGAGAACCACTATATTAGTTTGGCATGGAATGGCTGTATATATATATATATATATATATATATACAGAATACAATCTTACGTGCATCGTGATGTACAAAGTATTAATGAATAAGTGAAAATTAACGTTAAAAGACATTTCTATAGATCTGCACACTTTTACAGACTTTTCCACATTTTTAACAGACATTCACATGTTTTTACAGACTTTTTTTAAAAATCATCTGGCAGCTCTTCCTTCCACTTTTTATCGAATATTTCCAAATCGCAGGAGTAAACATTTACGTGACTCTGACTTTGTTTGTTTTTATTACGTTCGGAAAAACGTTATGACAAAGAGAGGGGACATTAAAAATGCGTTGCTCAGTGAAAGGCTGAGATGGTCTTTTAGAGATGCAATGGTTAATTAAACAATTGACGGAAAAATGTAGTTCGTTCATTTTATAATTTTACTTATTATTGCCCTTGACAACAATACCTCTTTTATAGTGTTGATTATCATAAGAAAAATAACACTCCTGATCGTTGGATCTCTTTTGACATTTCAATTGGATCTTTTTTGACAGCCGTTTTGATTCTGTCCGCACTACCTAGCTACCAATCTATAGTCATTTTCGACCGTACTAATAAACACATTTGTCAAGCAGAACCATGATTCGGAAGCCCAATATCGGCTACATTTTCTCGCCGAAAATGCACGTATCAGAATTATATCCTTATTATACCTCCGTATTGCCTTATGGGAACAATGAAAATGGTTAATACGCGCTTTTCTCACCAATTTTCAGATATGACAATATCCAAGCTTACTAATGTTATCGAGTAAAATATACTAATCTCTGGTAGGGATGCGGGTTTGTTGACAATATGTACAAAAAATTTGTACATTCTACTAATTTTGCATTACCAAATGTATTTAGTAGTTTTCGACCGAGGATTTTTCTAAGGGTACAGAAATCGATTATTCATCGAACGAATTCGCGTTGACGGCATTGAGCTTCGTATTACGAAATGGGGGAGTAGGCATGACAATATGGATTTGCAGAAGAAATGAACACACTTTCAAAATAAAAATTCTGAAAGAAAATTATTTTTCTCATATCAAATTAGTACTCTATGGCGTAACATCGGCGTTCACGTTATAATATTATTAGGAAAACAGAAAAGTTAGGGTGCTCATACATTGTTTGAACGGAGCCAAATATTTGACTCTTTTCGACCGATAACATTTGATCAACGCGTACTGTTCATATATATTCGATACAAAACACGACAAGCAAATATTCAATTATTGGATATAAATAATATTTTTCGGTTTGTTATTCGAATCTGCCGGTACACGGTTAGGTTACCTTAAATATTTCATTCGATTTTTTCCATGTTTGATGTTTAACATTGTTTATCACTGTATATTATTACAGAGTGACAAACAAAATAGTGTTTGAACAAATATCAAACCAAAAAAAATTATCGGAAGCATAATTTTTTCTGGGCTGGGCTCTCAAGCTGGGTATCGAATTTTCTACGGAGAAAGCCGAAATGGTCATTTTTTCTAGGAAGCACGAACCCGCCCAATTCCAGCTTAACTTATCCGGCAAACCGATCAGGTACTCGATGTTTTTCAAATACCTTGGAGTATATTTTGATTCTAAATGTACCTGGGGAATACACATTGCGTATTTGAAACAAAAATGCATTTGAAACAAAATTGGCAGGAGTATCCCCGCTTACTCTTCGGTTCACAGAATTATTCTACAGATTTCTCGTCCGTTGCAAGATCATGAATCTATTGGTGATTTATAACTTCGAAAATCTACTCCAACTAACTCCTCAGTCAAGTTTTATGTCTTTATGAGTACCTTACCCATGAAGTGCACCCTTCACCAGGCATCTCCAACCAAGTTTGCTTCCCATACTTCTGCAATTCCTCTGTCATTTTTGATCCATTTTTGATTTTTGATTTTTGACAAACAATCCATGGAACCCCAGATCATCTACGCTCCAATGTTATTCCGTCGATATTTTCGGAAAAATATGGGAAAGTTAGATCTGATAAAATGTTCTTTACTGACGGTTCATTCATAAACGGGTCCACTGGCTTCGGCATCTTCAATGAAAATTCCAGTGCCTCTTTCAAACTCAAAGATCCTTGTTCCGTGTATGTCGCTGAACTGGGTGTGATATACTACGCACTAGGGATCATTGAAACATTGCCCATCGACCATTATTTTATTTTTTCAGACAGTCTCAGCTCAATAGAGGCAATTCGCTCAATGAAAGTTGATAAACGCTAATCTTATTTCCTAACAAAATTATTCAAAATTACCTTAGCATGGGTTCCCTCTCATCGCTCGATTCTGGGGAATGAGAAAGCGGACTCGCTAGCTAAGGTCGGTGCTTCAGAAGACACACTTTTTGAAAAAATTGCTTATAACAAATTTTTTCACATTCCTCTATAGCACACACTCGTTAGTTGGCAGCGCATGTGGAGTGAAGATGAGTTCGGTCACTGGTTACACACGATTATCCCTAAGGTTTCGACGAGTTTAAGGGATTGAATGTAGGTCATGATTTCATTCACGTGATATCTCGGCTTATGTCCAATCACTACAACCTAAACGCGTATCTCTGTCGCATTGGGCTCGCAGCAAACAATCTTTGTGATTGTGGCGATGGCTACCACGACATCGAGCATATTGTCTGGTCGTGTATCCGGTTCCATGCTGCACTGGGAGCAAAAGGCGGACAATCGGATATCCCCGTCCGGGACATCTTAGGTAACTTTGATACTGATCTTCTGCTTCATCTATACCTGTTCCTCAGAAACGCCGATGTCAACGTTTAATGATGTTTCCTTCGTTGTGTCCCTGTTTCATATCCCTCCTATCCAATCTATAAACTTTTACTTAGTCGCGGAAATACATACACGTACTCTTTACAGATACACGGGCCAAAGGTTGTGCAGTCCACTGATTATTCAACAAGAGCCAAAGGTTGTACCGCTCATGACAACTCTACACGAGCTGATGTTTGTGCCGGCTAGTGACCATTCTATCCTGGATTCCTCGAGTCAAGAAGACGCACCACGCTAGATATGGGGTACATACTAGGGGGGTGTTGCTGATTAATGGTCAGCTGCATTCCAATAGGAAGTATCCCGTGTCGTGCACACGTACAATGCATTGGAAACAGCAACATCACAATTACGAAAACATTTGTAATACTAACCTCGAGCCAACCGCAAGTAATCGGTTACATATTACTAACATAGTTGAAAGGCAAACATGGTCGAAATATTGAACTCTCGGCCCCGTCAAGCTGACGCCATATGAGCCTTAATAAAAATATATATTTTGGATAAAAAATAAATAATTTTTTCATTCGCTGTCGTCACCAAAAACATGCATACAGATACACTACTTAAAGCATCCCCACCAGCTGCTAAATTCGGTAGCTAAACACAATTAGGCACCCCTCCAACATAATTTGGCAACCACACCGGGAGTCACCATTCGGGTGAGTAAAATAACTACGCACGCCCCAAGTAGTAGCCGCTTCATAATTTTGGCGTCCCAGTAGTTACTTTATCGTCAAAATTTGGTTTTGATTCTCTCCGTTCTGCGTTGGTTGTGATTAAGTTGTTTTATAAAATAATAATTTTTTGCCTCGTTTGGCAACCACTGGTGCGAAAAAGAAAGTAGTAAAATGGCAACTGGTGCGAAAATGGGTTGCTATTCAAAACAGCAACGATTGAAGTTGTTAAATTACCAACGCTTATAGCAAGCAACCGGTGGGGATGCTCTTAGATACGATTCATATTTGTAAATAAATTTGTTCTATACGAGAATACAGTTAAACGGCAATTTTGACAAATCGTTTTGCCTTTCACTTTATTGCCTTGCGACTCACAATCTGCATCCGCATGATATGCATATACAATTTCGTATTGATCGATTTCACGATATCAAACGGATATATCATTATCATTATCGTGTATATCATTAAACTGACATTTTATACAGTCTGTATCTTTCATGCTTCCAGCAAATGATTCCCGTTCTGCTTTCTCCCGTACTGTTTCCATATACCACTCCCCTTACCAACTTAGTGACGAAACGGCCTCACCCGGTACCATAGACCCGTTTTGGCTTGAACCCCGATAAATACAATACGGTACAGCGACTTGGTAATGAGTAAGGTGATGGAAATATTTTTCCCGCGTTTTGCAGTCAAACCCCTTTCCACAGTCCTCTTTATATTTATACCGTTTCTCATCGCGAACTTATTGGCACGGTCTCACCTTTAGTATATATATGCTCACCTTGGTCTAAACTGAAATGAATTCTGAAATATTGCTCCACCTTGTTTGAGCGTCTGGTTAATATTCCTTTTTTTTGGCAGAGGATGCCGGTCTACCAAATATATACACTCTCATTCATAAACAGTAAAATCCGTAAAACCACTGTCAACAGCTTATCGTCAAATATTATTGGCACAGGTAGTCCTCCTGTTACATAGCTTTAATCCTAAATTTGGAAAGGACCCAGGTTGTGCGATATTGTTTTCAAGTCGTTTGCTTTGGCAATAGCAAGGAATGGCTTCCACCATTTGGTATCCACCGCAGCAAAGAACTCAACTTCCGGAAGGACATCATAGGGAAAAGGTTGCTGCGAGTGCTGCCCACCGCTTGTGTCGATTGTGTCTTTCGAAGGAGCAACGGCTTGAGCCACTGTTTCCCCCGGATGGAATGCCGAACGAAACACTGCTGCAGCGGATTCTGAACTGTCTCACAATAGCGGTGAGTTGGAATAAAATGTCTTAGGGGAGGATGGATGGAATGGGTTGATAATATTGATTTTGTGTCAATAATATGCTCTGATGTTTTTGGAATGAGTATGTGATGTTCGGGTCTTTGTTCTCATCGGTAGCTTACTTTTGACGAGGATTTCGACACGTACATCTGTTTTATCTGCATCCAGGAGGTTACAAAGTTTTACTTCTACAAAGAGCAATGTCTGGCGAACGATTCGATTTTACGTAGCCGCCAAAAACACGCCGACGGATACGCTGAAGAGGAGAAGGATGATTGTGCAGTGGTGGAACGTAACAACGGCCAAGCGGACACCCACGACAGTGAGGTTGACTATTCGGAAGGAGAACTGATTGATTCGGATGAATTCGATGTCCGAGATGTGGAAGATGATAATGAGGAAAGTGTTCAGAGAGGCTTCTTCAGAAGCCCGCGGATACAAATGGAGCCACAGTTCTTAAAACCACTGCCAAAGCAGAGAGCCAGAAGAGAGAATGTACAAGATTACTACCACGGTGGATTCAGGTATACCTGCGCGTCTACTCGTGCGAATGGGAATGTGCACTGGCGGTGTATGTACAAGTCGAAACTTAAATGCCGAGCAGCGATTCAGGTGGCTCCCAATGGCACAGTTACGAGGGGACCCAATCGACACAATCACCATCCAGAGAAACAAACCGAACGCTTCCCGGTAGATGGCACCATCACGGATTTGCGTACGGGTCGGCAGGTGTCTTATCAGTTGATCAACAGTGGCAGTCGAATGCAGCTTGTTTGCGATGGGTACAAATATTGGTGCGCAAGGACTACCAAAAAACAAACCACCTATTGGCGATGTATGAAACACAGTGGAAAGCTGAACTGCCGGGCGGTTCTTTCGATTGGGGTTGATTTCAGCAGTTGTACGACCAATGGTTATCCACACAATCATCCTGCACAGATTGATATGGTCCAGACACCGTTGTCGAATTGCGGTGCTTTAAGCAGACAGGAACGTAACGGGGAGAATTCCAATCTGCAAATGATGCAACCGATGAATGGACACGAAACAACAAGCAAGCCGTTTAATCCGAAGTCCAAGTGGAATGTGATGATACACAAGGGGTACGACTTTGGTTTTCCGCGGATAGAACGGAAGAATACCAAGTGGTCTTGCTTTAAGAAAAGTTCGTTCAATTGCCCCGCTAATGTTTACACTGATTGGTCAGGGAAGGTGATTAGGGAGAGCGATTGGGCACATAACCACAAGCAGAGTGTAAGTGCCGTTTGAGGCATGAGGAATTATTATATGTAGTTTAATGCTTCGTTATATTTCTGACAGGACGATTACGATGGAGATGCCATCATCGAGGGTTACATGCAGCACATCAAGACTAAGGAATCCATCTTCTACAAACTCATTCCTGGGAAGCGTGGTCAGCGTTTCGTTCTGTACAAAGGTTATCGCTACTCATCCGACCGGTTGGTACGAGATGGCCGTATTGCGTGGAAGTGTACAAAATGTAAAGTTTTCATTGTTGTTGGGGGCCGTTTTGGGACGATCGAAGAGCGTGGAGGGGACCATGGGCACCCGACGCAGGATGACGATGATGCAACGTGCGACACATCGTACTATGCGGACCAGCAGTCGAACGCGGATCTGGACTCGGAACAAACTCAGGACGATGAGCACGATATGGAATTTAGTGTGAAGATAGAGCCGGATGACGATGAGCGCCTAAAGCAGTACGACGAGGAGGAGGACGATGGCGACCAGGACGAGGTGGACGACAACGACGACGAAGATGACGCAGAGGACGATGAAGATGACGATGATGAGGATGAAGACTATGAAGATGAACAGATAATCATTCCAGATGTATCCATAGTAAGTACGCAGAGGAAAACAAGAGGTAAGTGAAATGAAAACATTTCCACCCAATCAAGTCATTAGAGTTATAAGATATGGAATGCCAAATTACACAGTTATGTGACTGATCTTAACACATTGACATTAAATGTACAGAACATGAAATTATGAAGACTGTAGAATTTCTTATATCACATTTTCCCTTTATTTTAACGTGAATATTTGACGAGATAATATGCACAGAAGTTTGTCTTTTTCTTGATGTTGGAAAGATCACTGAACGTTGTTAAATATTGGGCTTGAGATCGCAGTTATTTTTAAAATTATGTTTTTTGTGGTTTTGTTTTTATAATCGGCCAGTGGATGGTTATTTTACTCCAATCAGCTACTGTGAACTCCATTCTAGTTTATACACATGTAGTCAGTTGATGCATGTGCTCTTCATCTTTAGTGGCAATGGGAAAAATGTCATCTTAGCAAAAAATAGTGCAATAGAGTTTTATCACTTTATTTGATTCCCTATGTTGTGTATTCTGAGAATACGGGTTGTAAATAATTTCCCCAAAAACGTGTAAACTTTTTGATCTTACATTTCATGATGTTTGATTTATTTCGTCCTTCTCACTAAAACGAATCATTGATTGGAAATGATTTTCATTATATGACTTGTTTCCTCCCTGTTAATGTGTTTACCTTTGCGTAAAAATTCCGGAAAAAACGTTGAGCGCCTTGGAGTTGGAGTGTTTCCAATGATTGGCTTGGTTCAGTTTGCTGAACTCAACCACTCTGAGGTATATTAATCTCGCTGTCGTCGTTAAAAACGCCCACAAAAATCTTTGTGCACACTAACTACGAATGGGCAAAAGTGCTTCAAATATCCTACTAACAACTATACATTGAATCGTTCTAACAATACAATCTATTCCAGCTTGGCCTGGGCTACCTTCTCGATGTGTTTTCAACATTTCGCCTAAATTTAATGCACCACACAAACATTTGTGCAAGGAAATACGTCATAGTTCGACAAATGATAAGGATAAAATTCATAGAAGAGCACCCATCTGCACCACTGTTCCCCTTTATCTAATCTATGCAAAATAGAGCGTCTATCGCAGTTATATTATTGGTTAACTGATATTATCTCCCCTCACAGTACGAGCTTATATGATCGGGGCATTATTTCTTTGCCTCTTCGGCAACAGGTAGCTTTGCTGGTTCCTGGGCCGCGACACGATTTTTTCCTCCCATATAGTTATATTCGATGCAGCGTGCACCTTGCACACTTTGAACGGTAAAGTTTGTGATATGGCATGCGAACAGAAGCATATTGCGGGGCGTTACACGCCACGCAAAGCGCATGAAAGTCAGCGAGTACAGGCAAAGGGCTGAAAATGGACAATGAAGCTCGGTTGAATTTTTTGTGGATTTTTCTGCGGAACGTACATACCAGTGGTCATTGTACCGGAGATAATTTTCGGATCCTTCTTTAAGTCGGCCATTGCCGCTAGCGGGATGCCCCAATTCGCTATCGGTCCCCAGAAGTGGGTGCTCATCAGGTACTCTCGGAACTCTTTGCTCTTCAAGCTGTCGACCAGCTTACGTCCCATTGCAGCGGCCATTCCGAATTTGGGTTAATGTGTGCGGCGACTGAAATTGTTGTCCTAGAAAAAGAAGCCTTAAAATCATACACTTCCAAATAAAGAATATTTAAGCGTTGTGCAAAATTATATAATTTGGTACATGGTTCCTAATTAGCGTCTTTGTGACGTGTTCCGGGCTGTTTTCAAAACAAACCAGGTGATCCCCTTTTCAATAAGTACGTAAAAAGTCTTCTACTCACAAGTTTTGATATGTTGAACACAATTGCTGGTGAACAAAATGCACAGCGGGGATGCTTCCGGATCCGTATTTAGTTGGGAGGCAACTAATGATATGTAACTTTCACGGACACGGACCGAATAAATTCAAAACATAAATCGACCTTGCCGACAGCGAGAACTGTCATTGTGGTATATGTTTATAATTTTTTCAGCAGAACGCAGCCAAGGCGGTGAATAGGGTTTTGTAAATAGGTTAGTCCCATTTATCCTGCCCGGCGAATTGACGAATTTGCTTTAACCCCTTATTCTACGCGGCGAGGGACGTAAAATAGCAAAGTTTATCGTTTCATTGTGGAAGCTACCTTACTTTTCAACATCGTTTTAATATCCGAGTCGATAACATATGAGGATACGACTTCAAATCTCACCTAGTGACAAACTATAGTCACGCCATTCGCCTACGAGAATGCAGTGACTTAAGTCATCTCAACTCATTCGCCGCGCGGAATAAAGGGGTTAGTTTTACAACCAGATAGCGCAGTGAGTTGTGTTCAACGTGGTTTGACATACACTACAGGTGAGTTAGATTTTTTGACATAGGATTACGTCTTTCGGGAACATATTGGGGTACAAATTGAAAATCGAAAATCGAGCACATCGTGAAAATTATCTAATTTCAAACACTTATTGCTCATACATTTCATGATGGATTGATGAAATTTGCGTCAATCGATTTCGGCACTCCATAACAATTTTTTAACATTGAATATAATAATATATGTCATGAAACTAACATCGAACAATTGAAAAATCTCAACCCCTATCATAACAGAAATATCTCCTACTGATTGGTCGAAATTGACAACACATGCGGCGGTTCCCTAACAGAGACATCAACACCAGGGTGCCCTGGGGAAATCGGCATTGCAAATATGTGCAAGTCGGCAGCATTTTTATTTTGCATGTAAGATGAGTGACACGATTAATTCTAGCAAATAAAATTTGAATTTAGAACTTCAATAGTGGTTGCTTCGTGAAATTTCATATCAATGACCGATAGTGTATTGTGAAAAATTTAGCACAAGTGTAAGTGTAAAATTGTATATGGTAGCAGTTGTGTTAAAAATGACTTGAAATTAGAAATGATTCATTTCGATTTTCATAAATAAAAACCAAGGCGTGTTCCTACTCGAGAACGGGTGGTTCGGTTTGAGCTGTCTGTTTTGTTGTGTTCATTTTCACCCAAGGAATGTTCATACGGCGAGAAAAATTGGAAAAGTGAAGAAATATTCCGAAAAGTGATTTCCCATATGCTTTACATATAGTATTAGTTGTTGTTAATACAATTAAAAATTGGATTGAATAAAAGGTTGAATAAACACTCAAAAAATAAAAATTATAAAAGAAAATTACGTTTTTCATTTCACATATGTTCATTTTATACAGTAGAACCCCGATTATCCG
The DNA here is from genome assembly GCF_029784135.1 of Toxorhynchites rutilus septentrionalis. Taxonomy (NCBI): domain Eukaryota; kingdom Metazoa; phylum Arthropoda; class Insecta; order Diptera; family Culicidae; genus Toxorhynchites; species Toxorhynchites rutilus. Next base: position 27,110,769 of record NC_073744.1, read on the forward strand.
CGGAATAGTCGGACTAGCTTACCGCGGATAACGCAAAAAAAGGGCTAAAAATTAGGAGCTGACACAAAAAAAAGACATTTAAACACGAAAACTATGTTTTATCAATACAGAAATCATTAACCTATCCATCTGTAAGGTCGTTTACACCTGTGATAAGATAATGTGAAAGACATGACCAAAACAAAAGAACAAGACCCTACCGCTCTCTGGCAAATTCCGGAAAGTTCTATAGAATTACAAGTGAACTCTCTTTCGCGGATAATCGAGGTTCTACTGTATAAATGACTGTATTAATGTATAAATTTTACTGATGACAAAAATTGATAATTGTGTTCGGTATTGATAATTATCTTATATTACATTGGTGAGTTTTTTTTCTTTATTTCATCATACATAACACAGGAGGCATCTCATCTAGGGTTACAGAGGACGGCATTTGGTATGTTTTTCAGGGTCACCAAATCATTATCAAAGAGTTTAACGATGTAATTCTTCAAGCATATCTAAAATCAACAGATAGCCTAACGGAATCCTACGTCAACTATGCGGTCGTGTCTCGGACACAACCCTCTTGTGACTTTTTGTGTCGTACACGAAAATTACTCACACGTATAAAATAGCGTGCAGTGTGTGTGCGCGCTATTTTCCACGCTATTCAATAATACTAACGCGAGGACCTTTATAGCATACCTGATAACTGTCTAAGTTCGTTGGTTTGAGTTCACGATAATAAACCGTCCATTGTTGGGGTAACTACTTTTTTGCATCACAAATCAAGTTTACGTTTCTCTTTATATGTACGTAAAAATAAGATTGAGTACGCGGGTAACAATTTCGTTCCTAGGGGGTAGAAATGTGGATTGAAGTCAGTTGAATGAAGAGGCATAGGACCCTATTCCAGAAAACGAGACGTGCAATTCGTCTCGTCTCGTCTCGGTTTCAGTCACTGTCGAGACGAGCAAAATATCCAATTCCAGTACACGAGTTTCATTGAAATGTTTTATTTGGTAGACTGGAGAGACTTCAATCATTTTTTCTCGGTATGATCAGTGATGTCAGATGAGAAGACATGTTTTTGTTTTGAGAAAAACCACAAACAGTTTTAAAATTGATCAATCGATACTCTTTTCTCAGTGCCAAAATATTAAAAAAACATAACAAAAAGGAATAAGTTTCATATATTTTTTTGGTTCCATTCATATTTTTCCTCGAGCATATGGGTTCATCATTCAGACGTTTTGTTATTATGAATTTAATGGGAGCAATGTTTGTTTACCTAATCAACGATTTATCAAGAAAAGTTTTAAATCTATATATATATATATATATATATATATATATATATATATATATATATACATATATATATATATATATATATATATATATATATATATATATATATATATATATATATATATATATATATATATATATATATATATATATATATATATATATATATATATATATATATATATATATATTACACCACAACCGACCGACCAAGGCGTCCCAGAAGTCAAGACGTCAGCAAAAGCCCAGCCGAGACCCATAGCAACAGACAGAGGCGTCAAAGTTACACCGCGCGTGTAAACCAACATTTGCCGACGCCGCGGAAATCAATCGAACGACGCGAACAAAGGTTCGATCAGGTTCGAACCACCGACGGAAATAATGAGATCAGCAGATGTAGTCTATTTAAGCCTTGTAATACGATTATAGAATTTAGTCTTGAGCGTAGCCGAGTTGAATACGGGCATAAAGGTTTATGAACCGAATGTAAAGTGTTATAAACGAATAAAAAGGGTAATTAGAAATTAAATAAAAGTTTTTTTTAAACCGCGAGTTAAGTCACGGCATTATTGGCGCAGTCATTGGCCAAGTGGTACAACGAAGTGAGTAGTGTTTATAGAGCGGATATCTGGAAGCACCGCCACCGAGTTAAAGAGGAGAAGTTTACATCTACTGAAGAAACCAAACGAACAAGCGAGAGGACCCCCTGAGCGAAAATCAAGGACTCGCTGCCGTTAGGAAAACTAATCCCGCCACCTGGAACGAACGATCTACGAGGAAACCGATTCAACCTACCCAGACTCCAGGAGATGAAAGCAGTAATCTTCCTGTAAGTAAACACGAACAATTATCTAAACCTAACACAACAAAATACTAATTCAGAAGTGCGAGCCCCCACCAGTGGTAAGCGGACACTTGATATATCACAAAGTGAATAACTAATTCATTAACAAGTGAAGTGTAGAACAACACATTTTCTCGCGCGTATAAAGTACGTAAGATTGTTTTTTTAAAAAAAAAAAGAACAAACTCTTTTGAAAAAACAAATTTATTAAAATGGCCGAGCGGGAGCAAATGATTTCTCCGGAACTTCTGGCCCCGGAATTGGATGATCATGCACCAATTCCGCAACAAGAAATAACAATTCAAGGGTTACTCCAACACATAAGGAGCCTAACTCACAATCAGAACGAACTGATTGGGCAATTGAGAACACTTAAAGCAAAAGCGGAGGATCCGTTTATGCAGTTTAGAACTCCGGATCCTATTAAGAATTTACCAACATTCTCCGGAAACAAACGGGAAACAAACGCATGGCTTGAAGACGCCGAAAACACCCTGCATCTTTTTGAAAGATAAAGAGATGATCCGGTCTACAGCCAATTGGTCAGAGCGGTAAAGAATAAAATCGTGGGAGAGGCCAAAGAAATTTTGATTGCTGCCGGCAACCCGAACAGTTGGGCAGAAATCAAAGAAATTATTCTAAATTCATACGGCGATAGGAGAGATTTGACATCTCATATCCAATCGTTGTTTTATATAAACCAAGGAAAAAAATCCATCACTGAATACTACAACCGAATCAAAACCATAGACACTGCTATTAAATCCACAGCAGCGACAATGGATGATTATAACAACTCTACAAGAGCAATAAATAATCTAGTGAGCCTTATGACTCTCACTAGATTCATAGATGGGCTCACAGAGGAATTGTCTATGCACGTGCGAAGCTACAGACCTAAAAGTCTGGAGGAAGCGTATGCAATCACCATACAATATGCCAACGCTGCATATAGGCAGAAGTTAAACCAAAAACCATCTGACACAAATAAAAATATCAGATCCAACAATAGTAACGGTTCACATAATTCGAAACCGTCTCCCAACCCCAATAGTAATGGCAATCACTTTAACGCGAAGCCATCCACCTCAAATTCTAACAATAACTTGCATAATCAAAAACCATACGGGTCTGCGAAATTCAAAGCTAGAGCTCCACCGCCAGATGACGATGTCTCGATGAGGACAGCGAAATCGCGGGCAGAGGTTAACAGCCACGAAACAGCAGAACACAGCAAAAATCATCAAACAGAACCTGACACTTCGGAACAGCTGGACGAATCCGTCCTCGATTCGGAAGATGACGATTATTTCGTCAACGATGAACTAAATTTTCACGTGGCCGAGGCGCTACAAAAAGAAAAATAATGAACGATAATAACTTTATTCCCTACATCACCATTGCAACATCCAAAGGCGAGATGAAATTTTTGATCGACACAAGAGCGAACAAAAATTACATATCACCCGAGCATGTAAACATAGAAAACTGCAAAACAGAACCGATTTCAAAAGTAACCAACATTAAGGGAACCTTTCCAATCGATAAATCCGCTTCCTTCGACCCATTTCTTATAAATAAAAAACTGAAATTTTTCATTTTCAAATTTCATAAATTTTTCGATGGACTCATCGGATACGAGTCATTGAGAAATTTAAATGCTAAAATCGACGTCAGTAAAAATACATTGAGGATCGGGAGAAAAACTTTCGCAATGAAAAAGAGATTTCCCGAGAAACATAAAATCAATTTAAATGAACAAGAATATCAGTTCATAAAATTGAAAACCAAGAAAAATGGAGATTTTCTTATAGAGGAAGAAAAGCCTCACGGAAAATTTTCTATCTTGCCAGGCCTCTACAGAAGTGCTAATAACACAGCCTTTGTAGCAGTGCAAAATTATACAAAAAAATCGATGGAAATCAATTCGAACGAGATCAAGCTTTGCAATGACTTGGATACAGAGGTTGACCCATTCGAGCTGACAGAGCTACCGAAAAAGGTTGACTCTGAAAATTACACCATAAGAGACGATCATATGAATGAGGAGGAGAAATATACCCTCAGGAAATTGATCAGGAAATACAACGACGTTTTATATGTGGAAAGTGATAAGTTATCATTCACCCATAAAATTAAACATAAAATACGCACCGTGGACAGTATTCCGATACACTCCAAATCGTATAAGTACCCCTACGTGTACGAAAGCGAGGTGCAGGAGCAAGTTAAAAAGATGCTGAAAGACGGAATCATAAAAGAGTCAATCTCGCCTTACACGTCACCTGTGTGGGTGGTTCCTAAAAAGTCCGATGCATCTGGACGAAAAAAATTCCGTTTAGTGATCGATTACCGAAAACTAAACGAGAAAACAATTAATGACAAATACCCTATACCAGAAATTACGGATATTCTGGATAAATTAGGAAAGGCGAAATATTTTTCAACAATCGATTTAGTTTCTGGCTTCCACCAAATTCAATTAGCGGAGGAAGATACAGAAAAAACTGCTTTTTCCGTAAACGGTGGCAAATATGAGTTTACTCGTATGCCATTTGGCTTGAAGAATGCCCCAGCGACTTTTCAAAGAGTCATGGATTGCATTCTGAGAGATTTAGTAGGAGTATGTTGTTTCGTCTATATGGACGATATCATCATCTTCTCCAGCTCGCTTCAAGAGCACTTGAAAAATTTGTCGCAAGTCTTCGCAAAATTGAAAGAAGCAAGACTAAAAATTCAGCTGGACAAATGCGAGTTCTTTAGGAAAGAAACGCAATTTTTAGGTCATACAGTCTCTGAAGAGGGAGTACGACCAAACAGCGACAAAATTGATGCAATAAGGCAATGGCCAATACCTAAAAGCGAAAAAGAAGTGAGACAATTCCTAGGAATGCTTGGCTACTACAGGCGATTTATTAAGGATTTCGCAAAAATTGTAAAGCCGTTAACAGCACTTCTCCGAAAGGATATTGAATTCGAAATTACACCAGAAGTAGTAACATGCTTCGAAAAGTGTAAGCAACTTCTGACGATCGACCCGGTATTAATTTACCCTGATTTTAGCAAAGAATTTTCACTAACAACGGATGCGAGTGACCACGCTATTGGTGCAGTGTTGTCACAAGGGCCAGCAGGTAACGACCGACCCATCGCATACGCCTCACGTACTTTGAATAAAACGGAAGAACGATATTCCACTACCGAAAAGGAGTTTCTCGCGATAGTATGGGCAGTGAAACATTTCAGACCATACCTCTATGGTAGAAAGTTTAAAATGTTCACCGACCACCAACCACTAACATTTTCTTTCACGAACGCTAACCACAGAATAATTAGAGGAAAGCTGGCTTTAGAGGAATTCGATTACGAACTAATCTACAAACCGGGAAAACAAAACGTTGTCGCCGACGCGCTGTCGCGCGTAAACATAGAAAAACACCTGAACGCACACTCGCAATCATCGCTTTCCCTAAATGTTGAACCTTCTGAGCGAGGAAACGAACCTTCAGACGACGAAAGTGACGGAACGACAGTACACTCAGCGGATACGAGTGATGACTACTTTATTCGGTATACTGAGAGACCTATCAACGTTTTTCGGACACAAGTCATATTCAAAATAGGAAATGTAGAACTTGCAGCCTACGAACAAATTTTTCCAAAATATCACAGACACACAATAGTAAAAAGAACATACACCGAAGAAGACATAGTTGAAACGTTGAAACGGACCCTGAATCCGAAGGGTTTGAGTTGTATAAAAGTACCTATCTCATTAGCACAACTAGTGCAGGAGACGTATAAAAAACATTTTTCCTCAAATATTATTTACAAAGTATTTATTTCAGAGACCATGTTGGAGGACATCAGAATGGAAGTCGAGCAAGACGAGATCATAAGAAGAATTCACCAATACGGACACAGAGGAATCAAAGAAAACCGGAACCAGATTCTACAAACACACTTTTTCCCGCAACTCGATCGAAAGGTCAAAATTTATGTCGATTCCTGTGATATTTGCAAAAAAGCCAAATATGACAGAAATCCACCCAAACTAATTAGAAAAAGCACATTTGGACAGAAACCTTTCGACAGAGTCCACATTGACATTTTCTTCCTAAAAGGTCAAAAGTGGCTCACCATAGTTGATTCATTTTCAAAATTTGCAAACGCGATTCCATTAAGCACAAGAACAATAGTTGATATCAAAACCGCAATAACCGAACACATTCGAAATTTTGGAAGACCTCAAACTATAGTGAGTGACCAAGAGCCATCTTTCAGGTCCATAGACTTTATGGGATTCCTAAATGATCTCAATATAGAGATACACCTCGCAAGTGGATCCAATTCAAATGGTATCGTGGAACGTTTCCACTCCACTTTAATTGAAACCTTCCGCACAAACAAAGCAAAATTTAAAGATTTAACATTAAACGAGCAAGTAAATATCGCCATCGACATTTACAATAATAGTTTCCACTCAGTAATAAAAACCCAACCGCGAAATTTGATTTTTAATAACTCTGGATCTACGAATATGGAAGAAATATCTGAAAAATCTAAAAACCTGCAATCTGCAGTTAAAATCGAACTAAATAGACGAAAAGATAAATACGAACAACAAAATATGAATAACGAAAAACCTGAAGATCTTCAACCAGGCGAAATTAAATACATAAAAAACTCTCAACGTTTAACAAAGGACAAAGATCCGTTTAAAATAACAACGATTAAACACAACAACGAACTAACATTTGAAGACGTCAATAATATTAAAATCCACAAAAATAGAATAAAGAAATAACCGATAAATCAATTATTTAACTCTCGTTGCAGATTTTCATGCATCGTCATAATAAATTGCACAAAACTTAAAGATCTATCTCACAACAATGGTATAATTGCCATAAAATTAAAACAAGTCAGGATTAGGATAGGATTCGAGAGAATTATCCAAAAGATTAATATCCACTCTATCGAACATAATATCAATTACATTGAAAAAATCGCAGGAAATATTAAAGTTATAGACCACTTAAGAAGTACTTTAGATTTCAAAATACAAAACTCAAAAGGTAAATTGATGAGCTTGTATTCCCACAGAAGTAAAAGAGCATTAGTAAACGCATTAGGAACAGCAATAAAATTAATAGCAGGAAACCCTGATAATGACGATTTAGAAATTATAAACCATAGTTTGGGAACTTTAGAGAAACAGGAAAATTTACTATCGAAATCTATATCAAGACAAATAATCATTAACGAAAAAATACAAAACAAAATTAATAACATAACAGACGTACTCAAAAAGATCAATAAACAGATTGTGGAACAGAGGAACAATTCTTTGGTAACCAGAGCAGATTTGGAATATATCAACATGATTGTAAACCTTGACTCTATAATTCAGATTCTCGGAAATATTGAAGAACAAATCGAGTTTGCTAAACTCAACATTTTAAACAGAAATTTATTTTCATTTGAAGAGAAGAAGTACATTTTCAACAGACTCAATGCTCAAAAGCTAAAGCTAGACTATTTAGATCAAATATTCCAGTACAGCTCAGGAAGCGTTATTGTAAGCCAAGGTGAAATTATAATACTGGTGAAAATACCCATCCTCGGGGACAACGAGTTCGACCTGATCAACATTCAGACGCTCAACATAAACAGTACACGAATCAGCACAGACGTAAAACTGGTGGCAAAGCATGGAGACATCATTTACAGACAAAGCGAACTTTGCGACATTTGCGAAGCTACAACCCTTCTCGAAGATGATTGCATCTATAACCTTCTGAATCACCAAACACCAAAATGTATCATAAAACCCGTCAGACAACCCATCCGTGTCGAAGAAATTAAGAAAGGAGTCATACTTGTTGACACAAACAAAAATGTATTGATCTCTGATTCATGCAACAATTCCAGACTGATCAACACCCCGACAATCATCGAAACAAACAACTGTACAATCAAAGTGATGAACATCACCTTCAATAACCAAGTAACTTTTGGAAATAGTGAAGAATACCTTCTCCCAATATACGGAAATAAGTTGATACAATTAAACTATACAGAGGAGAATAATGAAATCAACCACCTCAAATTGGAAAACCTTAACAGTCTGCAGGACATAAAGTTAGACCTGCATCGTTCAAAAAGGACAACAACCATCGGAGGAGGAGTCCTCCTCATGCTAATCATTATCTGTTCTTTTACCATTTATATCATCGACAGAAGATTCAAAGCGAAGGAAAGAGCAACTCTGGAAATTCGAAGCCATGTTGGAACCACCACGGAACTTAAACAAACCATTGGAAAAGGAGAATTTGGACCATTACCGAGTCTCGTCCTTTTCGAAAGATCGTCCGAGGACGGACGAGAATCTAAGGGGGGAGGCGTTACACCACAACCGACCGACCAAGGCGTCCCAGAAGTCAAGACGTCAGCAAAAGCCCAGCCGAACCCATAGCAACAGACAGAGGCGTCAAAGTTACACCGCGCGTGTAAACCAACATTTGCCGACGCCGCGGAAATCAATCGAACGACGCGAACAAAGGTTCGATCAGGTTCGAACCACCGACGGAAATAATGAGATCAGCAGATGTAGTCTATTTAAGCCTTGTAATACGATTATAGAATTTAGTCTTGAGCGTAGCCGAGTTGAATACGGGCATAAAGGTTTATGAACCGAATGTAAAGTGTTATAAACGAATAAAAAGGGTAATTAGAAATTAAATAAAAGTTTTTTTTAAACCGCGAGTTAAGTCACGGCATAATTTATATATATATATATATATATATATATATATATATATATATATATATATATATATATATATTTCCAATAAAATAGTTGTTTTGAATTACTCATTTTCGTTCGATATGTGAAGACCCTTAAAATATTCAAAACAGTCATCTAGCATCCCTGGATATGAGTTCAATGTTCACATTTGGTTGTGTTGTTTGGAAGAGGCCCATTTGAAAATCTGTAAAATCTAGCAATTACTGAACTGAATTTGATGGTTGCAGTTGAAAACATACATTGCTTATGCAATACTAGTTTAGCCGTGAAAAATTTTTTGAATATAAAGGCGGAGCAGAAGAATACCGATGCTTTCAATCAACAAGGTGAACAAACACCTTGTATGAAAATAAACGAGACGAGCGCTCGTCTGCTCGTCTCGTTTTCTGAAAAAAGGGCCCATATTTGTATTCATTAGTCGCGTCAGTTCAAATAACCACTGACTGAACCAGTTCATCAGTCATCATCACTAGTCAACGCTAGTTGTTGAAGTTAGCAAGATTATTTGCTATAAAACGGAATCCACTCAAAGTACACTAACTCTCGTTTAGTGACTCCAGTGGCGAAGAGCAAAAGCAGTGGGGAATTCAGATTAGGTTCGCCACTCTCCCAATTACTCACTGTTTCCGCTACCAAATCTATAAAAATACAGTCCACTCAGATTAGAAGTTAGTCGTGTATAAGCCTCCAATAAATTCGCATGTAAAAGCATGCAGCATCCGTGTGTCACTCAAAACTAAATCGAAGTTATAATAAAGTCCGTTTTGTTAAATTCACAATTAAAGTCGTTTTGGTCAATTTAGTGAACCAGTGCAAGGTATCTCCAACATTTGGTCCGGTACGAACCGGATTCCGGAAAAAGTTTCTATGAAGTTGAGAAAAGCCAGAGTGAATCCACATCGTCACATTGTTCATTGTGCGTTGAGCAATAGAAGCTGGAATTGGCGCCGAAAAAGAGAACTGCTATATCGCGGAGGACAGGAAAATTCATCGTCCGCTGATTTCATCATCACCGCTGCACGGATGCTGGGAGGAAATTATTACCACGCGGAATTTCAAAGATTGAACAATTGGAACAATTGGAACAATTGGAACAAAGGCTAAGTAGAACAAAGCAGGTATGTCTGTGGTGCGCACCTGATTTGCATGGACAGGTTGCCATTGCGAAAGTGAGAAACGTGGTTGAAACAATAGGTGGAATAAATGAAACAATAAAATTGATGCATGCATTCTGTGGTTTACAATATAATAAATTAATTGTCTGAGTTGAGCCCTGGATTGATGTATCTCAAATTTTATAATTGATATTCTCTGTATGTTTCTATTGGTGGTATCGCGAGGTTTTCGAGTCGAAAGTTTTCCGAATCGCTACATTTACGCGCTGTCAATCACAAGTTATTATATTGGTGCAGTGATAAAAAACTGATAACCATGCCCATGGAAAATATGCGACTTCTGTCTAAGAAGGAACGTACTCTACGTAGTTCTATTGATAACCTGAAAACTTTCATCAGGAATTACCAGGAGGATCGTGATCGAAATTCTATACCAATACGAATGGACAAATTGGACCAGACATTCGATAAGTTTGTAGAAGTACGTATGCAGATCGAATTGCTAACTGACGATCATGATAATGACGAGGAGTTTGTGGAGTCCGTAGAAACCGAGGAGGAGAGTTTTCTCTTGCGTGCTGAAATCCAAGAGAAACGGGAACTGGAAAACGCCAAGGTGATTCAAGAGTTCGAAAACACATATTATGATCTCCGGCAGTCATTGGCTGCTTTCACGATACCTGCAGGTGGAAGTTCCAGTTCAGCCCGAGCGCAAACTCAATCCACGACGACATCAGAACCGCAGCCTAGGGTCAAACTCCCGGAATTAAAGATGCCTTCTTTCAGCGGAAAACTCCGGGAGTGGATTACATTCCGTGACACCTTTACAAGCGTCATCCACAGCAATTCTCATTTGTCGGCTATCGACAAGTTTACATATCTGCGAACATCATTGACGGGGGAAGCTCTGAAGGAGATTTCATCAATCGAAATGACGACAGCAAATTATAATATTGCGTGGCAAGCATTAAATAATTGTTACGAGAATAAAAAGCTTATAATAAAATCTCATCTAGACGCATTATTTTCTATAAAACCAATGGAGAGGGAATCCTATGAACAATTAAACCGAATCGTGGGTGAATTCGAAACCAATCTCATGATGTTACAGAAGATGGGTGAAGAAGTAGATGGGATGAGTACCATCTTACAGCATATGGTGTGTCAACGCTTAGATTCCGCCACTCTCAGGAATTGGGAAAGCCACCATAATTCGAAAAATGTACCGATTTACAGTGAACTAATTGAGTTTCTGAAAAATCAATGCCAAGTTTTACGGAACATTGCTTCCGCTCGATCAACCCGAGGGGAGCCCACTAAACAATATCGTCCATCTGCAACCAGTCATACAGCAATTCAGCAATCAACGCTGTGTCCTTTCTGCAGTGAGCAGATGCATTCTGCATTCAAGTGCAACAAATTTACGAAACTTAAAACAGTAGATCGTGTGGAGGAAGTCAAACGAAGGTCGTTATGTTTGAATTGTTTATCGCCAGGTCACATTGCACGCTTTTGTTCTAAAGGATCATGTCATACTTGTGGAAAAAGCCATCACACTCTCCTACATTCAGCTGCTACCAAACCAGAACAGCTCAGCACCCGAATACGCAACCTAGAAGACGCGACAATGGACCGAACCCGCGACCACCACAGAGTCAATCCATATACCAAGCACCGAACTCAACACACACTCAGACAATACAACTGCCACACAAAGAATCTCCATCCACCCACACTGAAAACCCAAGCATCAATCAACCACAGTTCCCAAGCACCACAGACTACCCTTCTACTAGTCATAACACTGTCATGTCGGTGAACACGAAAACCTATTCGAACACCGTCATTCTCTCTACCGCCCTCGTGGGCATAATTGACGATTTCGGCCATAAAATATTTGCTCGAGCATTATTAGACTCTGGATCTCAGCTGTCTTTTATGACACAAAACCTAGCTCAGAAATTGAAGTGTAAGCGTCGTCGAGAAAATCTTCAAGTGAAAGGCATCGGTCAAGCTGGCGTGGTTTCAAATCAATCTGTTATTGCTACAATCAGTTCTCGAATATCAGAGTTCAGTATCCTACTTCAATTTTACGTACTGTCTAAAGTAACCGGAGATTTACCAGTCAAACAAATCGATGTCAGTAGATGGAGATTACCTGGAGACATTGTGCTAGCGGATCCAGAATTCCACAACCCAAGCAGCATCGACATAATCCTAGGGGCCCAAGTGTTTTTTGACCTGTTAGTTGACGGTCAATTCAAGTTGGAGAAAGGAGAACCTAGCCTTCGCAATACTCATTTTGGATGGATCGTTTCCGGCAGAATAGCAGATAAATTTTCTATCGAATCGACCACACTCTCACACCCATGTACCGAGGAAAAAATAGACGACATTCTTACGCGATTTTGGGAGTTAGAAACATGTCGTACAACAAGCATTCTCTCATTGGAAGAATCGATGTGCGAAAAATTATTCGACGAAACTACCACTCGTGATTCAACAGGTAGATTCAATGTCACGTTACCGAAAAAGGATTATGTAATCGCCAGGCTTGGTGAATCCCGTTCAATTGCCATGCGCCGTTTTTTATCTTTGGAGCGTCGCTTGGACTCTAACCCTTCGCTGAAGACAGCTTACAGTGATTTCATACACGAATATTTAAATTTAAAGCACAGGCGAGAAATCTCTGTAGCAGAGAAGGAAATAGGTTCGGAGCCCTACCCTTATTACCTTCCTCATCATGCTGTGATACGACCAGACAGTACCACAACGAAACTACGGGTCGTGTTCGATGCGTCCTGCGCGAGCTCCTCAGGGGTTTCGCTGAATGACGTCTTATTAGTGGGTCCTGTGATCCAACAGGATCTACTTTCAATAATAATCCGATTTCGTCTCCGAAAATTTGCCATCGTGGCTGATGTAGCCAAAATGTACCGAATGATCAACATCAACCCAGCAGATTACCGTCTCCGAAGAATTTTGTGGAGAGATTGTGGTACCGAATCGATTAAAACCTTCGAGCTTACCACTGTCACATATGGGACTTCATCAGCACCATATTTGGCCACGAAGTGCCTTCAGCGATTGTCAGTTGATGGCAAGCAGCAGTATCCCACGGCAGCGAAGATACTGTCCGAGGACTTCTACATGGATGACCTCCTATCTGGTGTAGATAACGCGGAACAAGGCGTGAAAATATATAACGAACTGACTCGACTACTCCGAAGCGCGGGTTTCACACTTAGAAAGTGGAACTCAAACTGTCCCGAAATCCTAGCAGAGATTCCAGATTCTCTGAAAAACATGAGTAATTCTCTTGAATTCGACTCATCCGAAAGAACCATTAAAACGTTGGGTCTGATATGGGAGCCACATTCAGATTATTTTCAATTCACTGTACCTCAGTGGAATAAATCTACCGAGATTAACAAGCGAATAATATTATCCGATTTCGCTCGCCTTTTCGATCCGCTTGGGCTGGTTGGACCAGTAATAGTCCAAGCGAAGATATTTCTCCAGGACCTTTGGAAACAAGGGTGTTCGTGGACTGAACCATTAAAGGAAGAGCTTCGACAATGGTGGCTCACATATCGCTCAAGCATGGTTGGGCTGACAAACCTGAGAATCCCACGGTGGATTGCCTTTAGCAATGATGTTGTTTCTGCGGAAATCCACGGTTTTTGTGACGCGTCGGAGAAGACATACGGTGCCTGTGTTTACCTCCGCTGTATTACTGTCTCCGGATCCATTTCGGTCAACCTAATTACTGCGAATTCTAGAGTCGCACCGCTAGATGATACCAAACGTAAGAAGAAAAAGATGACTATACCTCGACTAGAATTATCTTCCGCCCTCGTTCTCAGTCACCTGTATGAGAAGATCATAAGTAGTATCCAAATTTCTGCAAGACCACAGTTTTGGACTGATTCTACCATCGTCCAATGTTGGTTATCGTCACCACCATCCCGCTGGCACATTTTTATTGCTAATCGTGTGTCAGAAATCCAACACCTGACACGATCAGGTATGTGGAGCCATATCGCTGGAACACACAATCCAGCAGATGCCATATCACGTGGCATTACACCGGAAGAATTTGCTGACCATCATTTGTGGTGGAAAGGCCCAGATTGGTTGAGCAACCCGAGAAGCTCGTGGCCTCCGATTAACTCAACTCAAATTGAAGATTTAGACGCATCATTATTAGAAGAGAAAGTCGTCGTATCAGCAGCAGCACATGTCGAAGCTCCTAACGAATTATTCACACTGAAATCAACACTGTCTTCGCTTGTACGAATAACTGCATTGTGTCGCAGATTCGTTTTTAATTGCCAAAATCGTACAAATACACGAACTGGATATATATCATATATCGAACGCGAGGAAGCATTAAATCAGCTGATCAAGGTAGCTCAAAACGAAAGCTTCGCAGATGAAATAGTAGATTTAAAATTGAATGGACAAGTCAAATCGTCATCACGCCTAAGAAAATTAAATCCTCATCTAACGAGAGATATCCTTGTGGTAGGAGGTAGATTAGAGAATGCCCCATCAGTTCAAGTAGGAAACATCCTATCATCCTCGATAATCGTCATCCACTCGCACTACTGATAGTAAAGCACTTTCATCAATCGCTTCTACACGCGGGTCAACAATTATTGATCGCCAGTGTACGAGAGCGGTTCTGGCCACTTCGTCTAAGGAATTTATCGAGGAAAGTGTTCCAACCTGCGTTAGATGCTTCCGAGTAAAACCAAAGGTCGAGGACCAGCTAATGGCTGACTTGCCAGCGGAGCGCGTGAATCCAGTTCCACCATTCACAAGAGTAGGCGTAGACTACTGTGGCCCCTTCAACATTCGATTCCCTCATCGAAAAGCAGACATTCGAGTCTGTTACGTGGCTATTTTTGTCTGCCTCGTGACGAAAGCAGTACACTGCGAAATGGTTTCCGATCAAACAACAGCAGGTTTTCTAGCAGCTTTGAAACGTCTCGTGGCTCGACGTGGACATCCAGAAGTCGTACTGTGCGACAACGCCAAAAACTTTGTCGGCGCAAAAAGGGAATTAGACCAGCTACGCAAATTCTTCAACTCTCAAATGTCGCAGCAAGCAATTGCACAAGAAGCGGCTAGTGAAGGAATCCACTTCAAATTCATTCCCCCCAGATCTCCAAATTTCGGGGGTCTGTGGGAAGCCGCCGTGAAATCGATGAAATATCATTTTAAACGGACGGTTGGCAACGAAATTCTCACACCAGAAGAATTCTCCACCTTACTGACCTAAATCGAAGCTTGTATGAATAGCAGACCCCTAACACCACTCAGTAATGATCCAATGGATTTGGAAAGTTTGACTTCGGGTCATTTCTTAGTCTACAGGCCGTTGACCGCGATACCAGAACCATCGCTAGATCATCTCCAGGAAAACACCCTATCCAGATGGCAAAGGGTTCAAAAACATCTCCAGACAATCTGGAAAAAGTGGTCCACGTTGTACCTTTCAGACCTTCAAAATCGCACTAAATGGACGGAGAGGCGAAGGAATCTGAGGGAGGGAATGATGGTTTTACTCAAGAACGAGAATCAACCTCCACTTAGATGGGCTCTCGGTCGTATCATAGCTGTCCACGGAGGAAGAGATGGTAATGTGCGCGTCGTGGAGGTAAAAACCAAGGACGGCACATACACCAGAGCGATAGCGAAGATTTGTGTCCTGCCAATCAAGGACAATGATGTTATCGAAAACCACAATTAATAAAAAAAAAAATCTCTCAACAAGTATCATCTCGTAGAAATTCCAGAAGATGACCCGCTCAATTCAGTTTTATGTCGATGTTCCAGTTCTATTAAAATATAGGGCGACTTGTAAACAGTGGAGGTTAAGGAACCTCCACGCTCAGTTACGTTACTCAAATAAGCAAAGTTTTTCGTGAGAACAACACTCTCATTCTTGGCAGGTCCATCATCCGCATCAACCACTCTCGGAAGCACGAAGACAGTAGGATACAACCTGGCCAGCCAAATCCTGTTTCCAAGGTCAACGAAGACGCCAACGTACAACGAACATCGCTCAACACCTCATCAATCACAGAAGAATCAATCTCGAGACCTACGAAGAATGCAACAACATCATCGGCGCTTGGAGCGCTCGCGGTGGCTCGAAGCCACCGCTTCAGAGAAGTCGTTAAAGCATAACATATTTCATTTAAAAAATCGTTTCTCATCTTATTAAATAGTTAAACTTAATCGAGGACCACGTCCCTCCATCGTGACAGAAGATGGGCGCAGATGGGCCCAGTGAAGGATAATGCCACTCCACTAGAAGAACCCCACCAGAAGAAGACATCGCCATTGAAGGAAGAAGACCACCTGAAAATCATCAATCAGTATAAGAACGTGAAAAGAACGCAAATGGAAACGTGAATTAAAAAACATTTATAAGGAAAAAATCAAATGAATTAGCATAGAGATAGGCAATTTCTTTATATATATTATTATTCTGTTAGATAGATAGATTGAAATTACTGGCATTTCAAGGCGGCCGGTAATGTTGAAGTTAGCAAGATTATTTGCTATAAAACGGAATCCACTCAAAGTACACTAACTCTCGTTTAGTGACTCCAGTGGCGAAGAGCAAAAGCAGTGGGGAATTCAGATTAGGTTCGCCACTCTCCCAATTACTCACTGTTTCCGCTACCAAATCTATAAAAATACAGTCCACTCAGATTAGAAGTTAGTCGTGTATAAGCCTCCAATAAATTCGCATGTAAAAGCATGCAGCATCCGTGTGTCACTCAAAACTAAATCGAAGTTATAATAAAGTCCGTTTTGTTAAATTCACAATTAAAGCCGTTTTGGTCAATTTAGTGAACCAGTGCAAGGTATCTCCAACACTAGTCAATTCACTTTTTGTTGACGGCGACTGCCGAAGCAGTTCTAGTCGAAGCGAAGCTACTGAGAGTAGAGTCTTCATTTTTCATCTTCGAAGATTTCGGGCCCTTACGTGTCCACGTGAACATTATTCCCTCCCCCTTCCCCCTCACCGTGGCCAACCGTGGACATTGTCGTAACCCCTACCCCTCCTAAAGTTGTCCACGTGGTATGTGGACAGCCCCTAAAATGATGATGTTTAGGTTTTTTTGGCTTAAAATTCGTTTGAATTATTTAGAAAAATCAGCGAGAATTATTCAAACAAATGAAACCAAATTAGGCATATTGAGGTTTTAGGGTGCAATAAATGCAATAAAAAACAAACATTTCTCAAATTTCTGACGTAGGACTATTCCATTTCCAAACATGTCATATTTTCATGAAATAGCTTTAACTTTAACAACTAATTTTGTTGCGAATAGATTTTGATGATTTGCATGGTGTTGGTGCTGGTACACCACACACTGCGTTTCGATGGGAAGGAAGTGGCTTGAAGGATTGGAAATTCGGAATTTAAACTACTTTATGGAATACTTGCTCTTTGTTCGCATTGTCGGTCGCGAACATTAACGAAAATCGGAAACATTCTCAATTTCCCATACATTTGTTCAGTGCATTTCTGTGCTTACCGATCCGTTCTGTCAATAACGAGCAACTAATGGAGCTGCGAAGCACATTTTTCAAATACCACTGCGAATCAGATGTGCGTAAAACGTTCACCCGCAATGTAAATGCAATTTGCAATTCATTGCAATTAATTTAAGCTCTCCTCGTTTTCAATTTATTGGGTATAAATAAGCCATTCGTCTCAGATAAGATTTTTCTATCCCATCTGTTTATTTTATTTAGGCTCATTAGCACTCCAGCAGTAACAGAGCCGGATTTATTCGTGTACATTCTTATTTTCGCGATAACATACGATTAATTACACATAGTCGCCTTTCCGGCGTAAGACTATTCCTATTGTTCCACTGTTCACAGTTGGACCATACGAAGCTGGACAGTTGGTATGAGGCTTCTGTTGGTGGGTTATTAACAGCACCCGATGGCCCGATGTTGCTTGCTGCAAGCAGGACCACCGGTCGGATTAGTGCCACCCCTTCATTCCGCGCGGCGAATGACGTGAGATGGCTCAAGTCACTAGGTTCCCATAGGCGAATGGCGTGGTTCGTAGTTCGTCACTAGGTGAGATCAAGAGTCGTGTCACCATTTCTTATCGACTTGGGTGTTAAATAGCAGCTAAATAGTTAGGCAGCTTCCAGAATAAAGTGATGAACTCAGTTATCTCATGGAACAAAGAGGTATGTGAAATGATTACAGCCTCATGCTTATGATGTTCGTGGGAATGCTTCTAATGGAACCATACAACTGAAAATTATTAATTTTTCTAAATTTTTCAATGAACATTTAAAAATTGAATTGTTATTAGGTAGCAACGAATCGTTCGTTTCTATGTTTCACACAACTGGTTCACAACATGTATTCTCTCATCATAGGGCACCCATGTTAGATACACGTGTGAAAAACGATCTCATCCAGGCCGGTGATATCTGATACCAAGAGTCAACACAAGCTAACATTTATTTTATTTATTTTTCTGTATATAGAGAAGATACAAAGGTTTTTCTTTATCTTTATTTATTTCTTGCTTCTCTATTACTCTTGCTCTTCGCGTTTCTAGATTTTGTTTTATTTTTATCCTTTTTAGTTCTATTATTTTTCCTCGATTGCGCCTGATGGTATTCTAAAGATAAACTGAAATTGAAAGTGTTAACGTGTTTTTTTTTTATTTTGATAAACCCCTTATCCACTTATCTTTTCGAAATCGAGTTCGTAAAACTTTCAATTCCATTTTATATCTATCACCTTCAACAAAAAAAAATTTTCCTTTTTATTCTGATGGGTTGTTTTTTTTCCATACTCTGTTTTTAATTGATATTCCGGTGTTTTTCTATAACTGCATTTCATTCACAGTTCGTTTGCTTGCGGTGTTGATTTTTTTTTTGTTTGTTTGCAAACTTCGTATATACTTCTGACAAAAAAAAAACGGAGAAACGGGTGCCGAGGTGGTTCCAAAAATTAATATAATATAACGAACACTATTTTAAAAAAACAAAACAAAACAATAAAGAATCAATCTCTTTATGGCTGTTCGTGTGTGTTTGTATGAATGTGTGTGCGTGTGTGTGTCTATCGAATAATTGGGCAGGATTGTTTTTTTTTGCGAATGAAGCTGTAGTAGAGTGTGAAAAAGAATTGGTGATTGTGTGGGTGCAAAAAAAAAGAGAAGGCTTAACGTAAAATGCTGTTTCCGCTGTATGCTGTTCAAAACACAAAACAAAAAAGGTAGCCTTAAAATTGACACAAAGAAAAGAGAAATATTTATGTAGTCGGTGTGACGTGCAAATTGTCGTGGGTTGAGAATGCTGGAAGGAACAAAAACTGCGGTGCTTGTAGGAGAAGGAAATGTCTATGATAAACTATAAAATAGATTCGTTGTTACAAATGTACGAGTATGAGTGTGTTTATGTGAGTATGTTTGTGATTGGTCGGCGAGGATTGTGTATGTGTGTATGTGTGGTGAACTTTAGCATATATCCAATTAACAGAACAAGGCTTCGGCAATGTTGGTTTGGGATTTTTCTCCGATTTTTTTTCTACTGTCCGCTTTTTCTGTTTGAGAGTCTCTCTCTTTTTCAATTGGCGTATTCTTATCGGTGTTATGACATTTCTACTTCGGCTCGTCGTCTTCTTCTACAACATCATGGTCTCGGTTGGATGGCTCAGTTTTTGCTCGTTTTGCGAAATGGCTAAGGTGGTATGTTGCTGACTTCTTGACGTCTCCTAAAATCAAGGGGGATTTGACTTCGCTATGTGTCTCATTTGGACGCTTCATTGTGTAATCTGTTTGTGGTTTTTGCAAGTTTTTTTTTCTGAGTTGAGGTTACAAATTGCTGTCTTGCAGAATTCTTCTTTATTTTTCAGTTTGTGGGGGTTTTGTGTTTTATGTTTTGCTTGTTTTTAGGGTAAAGAGATTATAACTATTTTGCATTACTATGTGTATTAAGGTTAAAAATCTGTGATACATATTATGATTCTTGTTTCCTATATTTCAGGATTCGCTAAACTATGGTTTGACAATGAAAAAGGAAAACTGTGGGTACTGTAACTGTTGTATGGGTTTGCTTCGTTTGCTTTCGTATTGTTAAAATTAAACGTTTTGTAAAATTAAATAATAAAAAGTGTGTGGAGGCTTTTGGATAATTTAAAATTAAATAATTATTTTAATAATGTATTTTTTTATGAATTAGATATTAACGGTAGAAGGGGGGAAATCGTTCATTTAGTTGGTTTGTGTTTACTTGTTGTATAATTTTCCATACTCAATCTTGTTTGCTTGTCTATACTCTTCGCGGGTCCGATATTTTTTGCTGAGCTTGCTTGCTTTTTGTATCAACTAAAAATAAAGGCGATTTTATCTAAAATAATTAAAATTTACGTTACAATCAAAATACAATATAAAATAAAAATATATAATTAACATAATAACTTCTCAATATATATTTTATACAAATATTTTTTTTCTTCATTTTTGCTTCCTTCTGCAGATTCTCGTGGTGTTTGCCATCCCATGTTTCAGGTTAGTTCGGACCATATTTGATTTGCTTTTGCTTTCTTTCTTTTCTTTCTGCTTTTTATTCGTATGCATGCTCTCTTTACACGGTGGCTATCCGATGCGTAGATGTTTCGCGTATAGCGCGTACAATTAAGAATAACATCTAAACGTTAGTATTTACTTTATTACTTTATGTTTTCGCCGAAGGCCTGCGGTTTCCCAGGGGCCTGTCATTTCCCACAGTTGAGATGGGAGAGATCGGGACAGTGTCGATCAATCGAAACAAAATAATCAATCAACGCTTAAAGAAAAAAAGAAAACAAGAGGCAATTACCGTGGAAAGTTAACGATAAAAGAGGTAACAAAACATCTAACGGAAAATTACAGCTAATAGTAGATAAAAATGTAACTTTTTTTTTTAATTTTCGTCGTTTGGTCGAACAAATACCTAAGAAGAATGATACTGAAACTAATTGGCAACCCTGTCCCGATATAGCGGGGAATGTTCGTGGACCCCTCGCTCGGCCTTCTGTCGTCGACTTGGAGAAAATGCGTTACAATTATTTTTTCACCTTCACTCTTCTCTAATTACAATCGTTATTCCGCTACAAGTTTTGAGTTCGATTTTTAGGTCATACACAAAAATATTTTTTAAAAAATAATGATTGAATATTGCATAATTTTACTTGTTTTTTTTCTTCTCTTCCTTCCTTCCGTTATCGTTCCGCTCAGATTACAGATAAACTTGACAAACAAAAAAATAATTAGTATAGAATGCTTCTAGCACTAGAAAAAAAATTATCATATTTTTATAAACTGTTTGCATTTTTCCTTTCTTTCTTTCGTTTCCGTTTCACATTATAGTATAGCAGCACATGAGTTTCCGTTTCACTTCCGCGCGCGTTGCCAATAATTCCGCTTGTTTCTCTCTCACGTTCCCGTTCCGTATCCTTGCTTTACGATTTACCGATCCTGCTCTTCTCTCTCACTTCACACTGCCTGTGTTGTTTCTACGCTTATCTCGTTTCGAACCCTTTCTTGCTCCTAAATAATTTGAAATAAATTTCATTCAGTCTTTTCTCCCACTTTTGCTTATTTGCTTGTTGTATGCTTTAGTTGGCTTTTCTATCCGCCCGGGCGCGTCCTCTTTAAGGCAACTATCATCAGGGGTGCTCAATTTGGGGATTTTTTTTTCCATGTAAAAAATTGCCACGATGACAGGAACAAATAACTGTTGTCAAGCTTGACTGCAAGTTTTGCTGACTGCAATTTTTGCCCGGAAGTTCGGCACGCAAGCCTTAATATTGAAAAGGATATGCTTGAACGGTGATCTTCTCTAATTCTAGAGTCATTGTTGAACGATTCCTATTGTCCTATGCTGAGAATGGTTGCGAAATTATCGAGATAGTCATGTTTCCTGGCAAAAAAGAAAGCCTCTCACATACACGAATTCCAATTTTGATTCGGAATAAGCGAAAAAAGTGCCCCCTTTTTCGTTCTAACAAAAAGTAATCAATCAAAAAAAGACTGAATATTGCTGGTTTCGTGGAAGAATCTAGAGTAATCTATATTAATGGCGACGCTACGGCGGCAGAGATTTTCAGTGTTTCCAGTTTCCTGCTTGCTTTTTGCTGAAAAAGGGTTTGTTGATAGTTGTCAAAAAACCATTCATTCAAAAACCATTGCATTCTATGTATACCAATCAATTTTTTTCTTGCCTAGATTTTTTTTCTCGTATCCGTTTTCCTAAAAAAAATGTTTTGATATTTTCAACACTTTGTGTTTTTGTTTTTCCTCTAAACATCACTTCAATTGTTTTTTTTTCTTCGCGTTTTTCTCGACAAAATTTTGAATTTTATTATCACTTTCGAATTTTTCCCATATTATTTTTACTTCGCCTTCCGAATGATTCTAACGAACACTTGCTGTTTTTGTTTTTGCTTCCTTGCGTTTGCGTCGAATTGTTTGCCTCAAAGAACCTTTAAAAATTTCTACACACTCAAATCTACAAATTGTCTTCTTTATACATTTTTTAAATAATCACATTTCACCATATTGTTTTCATATAATTTTTCATGACTTTTTCACGTCTGTGTTACTTTCAAAATAAATCACTAATATGCTTTCTTTTTTGCTTCTTTTTTTAGCTCTCGCTCTTCTTCACGTTACGTGCCTTCCAAACTCTGATTCTCATTTTTCTCCAGTATTAGTTTTTTTGTTGTTTCCTTAGATTTTATCACACTGAATACACACTTTTTCGCACTTAACTTTTTTTGTTTCAAAATTTTATTTACACCTTTCCGCGGTCGATATCCCTAAAGAGTCACCAAAAAGTATGATCCTCGGTTTTCATATATTTTCCACGTGCTTATTCTTTCTCCGAAACACACATCTAATGGGTACGTAATTTTCATTTTTTTTGCTCCTTCTCTGGCCAATGCCGATGAACACTTGAACGATTCAATTGCCTGTAGTTTGCTTAATTTTGTTTCCTTCTTTTCAAGTACTGTGCGATTGAATCTAACTAAATTTTTTACGTCACGACTGCAATCATTTCCGCAATAAACGCGATTAGGAAACGTCGGTAATAATTTCCGGAAAAAAGTGGGAGCAAATTAACGTTCTTTCCGTTGTGAGGTGGAGATACGGATTTTTTTTGGTTCTGTTTTCGCTTCATTATGTGGATATTCAAATTGGTGCCCAATACTTTAACTGAGTAAAACTTCAAACAGACGCGGGTATTGTTTTCTACATATTATTCTCGCTAATCAAAGTTATTCCGAATATATATATAAATGGTATCTCTTGTCTCAATTTGGGAGGGGAGTGTTAAATCCTACTAACTTGGTTGGGTTGGTATTTGTTTTATTATTTTGAACGATTTTTTCCCTCAATTCGATTAGCTTCTAAATCTTAAATGTTAAGAATTATGAAAAATTCAGTCATTTTTATCTTTTCCTTTTATTGTGTTGTGTGTAGCTTTTGTCGGCTGTTTCCCTCGATCACAATATTCAAATCCAAGCCGATTTTTTTTTCTTAATTTTCCGTGAATGCAAACCCACATTAGCTTCTCGATCGTACTTAAAACTTAGTATGTAAGTATAATTGTATGCGCGGGTGTGTGTGTGTGTGTGAGTGTATAAATTTTTGTCAGTGAGGGCCAAAAACGGTATTCTTAAAGTAATCGCAGGTAAAATAAAATTTGCCACCGGTCGCATGGTTGTAATCGTGTCTAAATGATAGCAAATAACTGTAGTGTGTATTTTAACTGGTATTGGTAGTGGTAGTAGGCGGCGAAAGTGACCTTTTTGCTCTGTTTTTTTCACGAACCTAAAATTGTTTAATATGTTTTTTTTCTCTGTGTTTACCCTATCCTCTAAATGACGACTCCGAATTGAATTGCTGCTCCTTACGCTGCTACTCTGTGTGTGTGTTGCCTGTTAGCTTTTGTTGTGTAGTTGTTGTTTATTACAGTTGTTATTGTTGTTTGCTGTTGTTGCGAAAATCCTTAGCTCCACACCGAGTAGGTGTCGGTATACCACTGCTCCCCACCGTTGGTACCGAGGGGCTGCTGGGGCAACGGTTGGCTGCCCCAGTTATTACCAAGATTCCCTAATGCTGCCGCTGCCGCCGCTCCGTAGCGTCGTTTTATATCCCCTTGATTTTGGTGACCTCCGTCAAACTTACGTTTACCGATTGCTGGGGTGCGTGAGGGTTTCGGATATTGTTTTTTTTTGTGGAAGGTGACCGAAGCGTTCGAGAGATAGACAGGAGAGAGAAAGAAAAAAAATGGTAAAATATTAGTATTTGTTTTATTCACAGCGGCGTTTGGTTATCAAACGGGATTCGGTGATCATAGTATAATTAAAGCTACGATAGATTCATCTCCGTTGACATTTTCTCTGGATCATTAATTATTATACCACGGGCATCTAATGTATAGCTTATCCTGTCTAGAAACTGATCATTTTCGAGATTCCTATCATGGCTTTGCTGTATGCTACACACTGTGACCATTCTAATGAAACAGCGACGAATTTCACACCACCAAATACTTCTAGGAGGGTATTTTTATCACATCTGTTTTTTATTTTTTATTATTAGGCTCATTTAGCAATTTAACTGTAACAGAGCCGAAGTTATCGTGTACATTTTTCGCATGTTGTATATTACACAGTAGCCATTTAGGCGTAAGAATATTCCTATCTCATCGATACATATTTTTATCTATTACACATTAGCCGTTTAGGCGTTAGAGTATTCTCATCCTATCGATACACAACACATGTCGCATTTTTCGGCGTAAGAATATTCCTATTGTTCGAATGTTCACAGTTGGGCACAGCGGGACTGTATGTATATATGAGGCTTCCATTGTTGTGTTTATAAATAGCATCAATTGCCGATGCAGCAGATCGATCGTATGTGGAGTGAGAGGCTGGGATCACTGGGGCAATCAATTAGGTTACGGAGACCCCCTTCTGGGAGAGTTGTTAGGTTCTTATTTCCACCGTTGGTTTGCAGGAGACACACGTCTCGTACATCGTCGAGTGTTCACCGAAAAATTCACCGAAATTAGCGGCTGGTGATATGGTCCCACGTTATCAGGGTCCCATTGACGCGTGTTCTATTTATTGCGAAAAGGTGTTTTTTTACGCGGTTTTTACGTGGATTTTCCAATTAACGTGTTTTTTTACGCAGTTCGCATGTAAAAAAACTGAGAAATATCACATCTTTTCCTCAGCTCAGATCTCTCCTTCATGCTTCCTCAGAGCATATGACGGTAGTTAGTGCTTGTGACGGAACTTCGTGCTTACAGTGATGAGCACAAAACCAAAAAATTCTTCTTCTTCTTCAATGGCACTAACGTTCCTAGAGGAACGTCGCCGTCTCAACGTAGTATTACTTGCGTCATTTTTATTAGTACTTAGTTGAGATTTCTATGCCAAATAACACGCCTTGAATGCATTCTGAGTGGCAAGCTCTAGAATACGCGTGATTTCTCTCACGCAGAGATCACGAGTTCAATTCTCACTCCTAACATTCTTCCAAAAATGGAAGTAAAAGTGACGAACCAGCCGAAATGTGTTGAAAGTCACTATAATAGAGAAAAAAATTGAATTATGTATGAATTTTCATTCAAATTTTATTGATTTTTGATAACGTGAACAGTTCTGGTGAAGACATAGTAAAGCAACTGCGTTCCATGGTTTGTGCGTATCGCTAGCTCCATCCCGGTGCGAAGAAAGTGCACATTGTCAAGAACTTTGAGTCCGCTAGATACACCCGTTCCGGTATCTATATCCTTATATCCTTACATTTCGGGAGAATAATGAGATCATTGAACGGAAGCTTGGCTCCGGTCGTCCGATGGTGCTATGCGAACTTCAACTGTAACTGCAGAAGATGGAGGGAAAGGGTTCTAAATCGTCCCGGTCTATGGATCGGGAGACCGGAGCAACGGGTCAGATAGTAAAAAAATACCTAGCGGAGATGGACATTATCATGTGAAAAAGTAATTCAAGACCTGTCGTGTCGGAACAGGAAGCTGTAACTTAGAAACAAAGGCTGAAGGTGATGGAGAGTGATTTTTATTCCGGCGAAGCGAAATGTCGCGGTCGTCATGGACAGAAACCTGAGAAGTTAGCCTACAAAATTCTTCTAAAATCAATCGGACCGGCTATATATTCCCATATTCATCGCATACTCTGTGTATCGGACGAAGGCGGAAGGAGTAAGCGCCCTTGCGATTTGATTAACACATTAAAGGGTTTATCCAGTTGTGGTAGGAAACCTGGTCCGTCTAAATCGATTTTGGATGAAATTCCATATAAGGAAAATTTTCGCAGACAATTTGAGAGAAAAAAAGAAGTACCGACACGGGATTGCGCAAAAGTGTGGAACTTCAATCTGTGTAGTTCACTTAGCCTAGGAACGTAGCTCGCTGAAGACATATAGAAAGCAAAAATGTGCCAAGCACAGCAAAAATAAGGCAAGTTTACTTTACAGGGTACAATTTTGCCATGTAAAGCGAGGAACAGAAGTCCCGAAAGCGGAGGACTGAGTGAAAATAAGCAAAACACATCGGTGAGACGGTTGTCAAGAGACTTATGAAGGACATCTAAATAAAAAACTAATCTTTAACGTAACCTTTTTTTTGTATTCCTAAGAAATGTTATTTTGTTATCAGAACTGGAAAATAAATAGAATATTTGAAAGAATAATATGGTTTAAGAGTACCATAAGTAACGTTACGGTCCTTAGCATAAGTTCTGTTGATGTCACGTTTCATCGGATGAGAGATATAAATAATTCCTTACTAATACGACATCAGAAATGATAAACAGGCTTATCGAATTCAATAATTTCGTAGGCCTACGTTAACAATGTGATTGATTTGAAAATATATAGCAAAAGTTAATTGATTATTCAAGGAAGGTAATGGTAAGCAATCTATATCGCGAAAAAAAAGGCGAAGAGTTGTAAGGTTTCATTTTAATGACAAACCATGCTCTAGATACCCGAAAAAATGCAAAGATGATGCATTTGTTATCCTTTGACAGTTTGCATGCTGGTCTGACTCGACCAGTCGCAAAATTTAATCGAATTTTTTAGTGATTGGCCTACAATAACGAGGTCGATTTAAAAAAAAAAAAAAATTCCAGAAAATTTCCAGAGCGAAATCGAGCCAATCACTCCTACGCAGTCTTGTTTATACCGAGTACCGTTACTTATTATTCATAGAAACTTCGTATACATTCGTGAAAAAGTTCATTAGACATTTAAATTCGCTTAGACAAAGAGGGTTATTCTGAGAGTCAAGTCGGTATAAGTGACATTTTTCCCTTCGGAGTTATATGACAATTCTCACCCGATTCTAAGAGTCGAGTGACTCGGAAGTACCATGAGAAATGAAAAGAGTTCATTGACCCTGACATTTTTTTAATTACGCCGATTCTCAGAATACAAACACGTGCGCAAATTGTCTGTTACTTCGTGAAGCTACTCTCGGAATAGGCCCTAAAATGTAAACTATTGTTCGTGAATAAAGTATTTAGTATGTTCCTTGCTGTGATGGCTGAGAGTAGAAAAACGACCGCAAAGGGTTAATACACACTCGTGAACACGACCGCCAGTAAAACGTTTGTTTTCTCCAGGGCACATAGGTAGAGATAGGCGGTAGCAGGGCCTATCTCACCCTATGTGCTCGGAAGGTGCCAACATCTTAAACAGCCAATAGACGTTCAATCTTTTTGATCAATAATATTGAACTCCCGGCCCCGTCAGTTTGACGCCATATGAGCCTTAATGAAAATATATATTTTGGATAAAAAAAAAAAATGAATATTTTGGTTTGTGTCCATAGCCCATAGACGAACAATAACATCGCAATTATGTTGGTTCAGTCACTAACCGTTCATCTAAGTGAATAAGTTCTTTTGAACCGTTCTTTCGCTCTTTCGTTCAGCGGTATTAAAAACAACATAAAATGTTAACTGGAACCCAACATCGATAGACAACTATTCATTGATACCGTTGGATTGGATAGGAGACTTTTTGATTCGTATGGGATTCATATTTTTGAATTCTAGTGGGGAAACATAAGGAGCTTCTTCTTTAAAAGTCGCAAACTGTTTGTGAAAATATGTTTACCGGCCGTCATTAGTATATGTAATAATTTGATGCGCACAAAAAATATGTGCATTTTTTCATATTTTCTGTTAGCACAAAACACAGGTTCCATGTTCCAGGATCATGTTCCATAATGGTTCATTCAGAAAAAAATACAGCATTTTGACAAACAATCAATCATACAAACAATCACGATAACACGTAAACGCAATAGCGCAAATCAGTTCAGCTGCGCTCGTTCTTTTGCCAACAGTTCGCCCGCAAACACTTTGTTCTCAAAGAGTTCGTTCCCATACAATTCACTCTCAGTCATTTTATCTGTCATTTTTGTTGTTTTGTTGTGTATTGAAGCTTGCAAAGTTCGATTTTAATGGAGTCGCAAAAGAAAACATAAATTTATCAAAGTTTTACCTCTTAAAGGATTCTAAATTGCTAAAAACTGTGACACAACACTACTAGCCGAGTGTAAAAAATGATATCTAGCAAAAAATCCGAAGAAATTTATGAAACCGAAAAAAAATCTATGTTTATTTTTGAGCGTATGAAATTTCATACGCTGTGCAACTACGGTATATTATTTTCTCAATTGGCGATCTAACGTACAAATCTACACCTGCGGTGAATGTGATGATGGTTTTAAATTTTGCAATGTGAATTTATGGAAGGTTCTTTCAATAAATCACAATGTTATAGTCATAAAAGATTATTTGATTGCGATGAGTTTGGAAGAAATTTAATTCCGAGCAATTTCATATACAACATGTTATTTTCTTACCTACTTCAGTAGTGAAAATTGTATAAATGTTAACAATGGTTGAATGAAAAAGGAAATTGAAGAGCACAATCAAAAACAAGTTGAAAAATGCATGATTCCTGCATGTGAGAACTACCTTGGAAAGTCCGGAAGTAAAATATATGTGTTTTGATTTGAGTTTTAGGTTACCTTATCATCATTTTCTTAGTTCAAAAACAAAATCCAGATGTCTCACCGATCGTTTACGTTTTGCGTTAGATCGCCAATAGGATATATCAGCTTCCCTATAGTCCGGAGGAGCTGTACAATTATCTGATTGATTTGGACGAAGACGCTTTCGAAAATATAGTGTCAACAAATGATATTGACCTTGTCATCGTGCCCCAAGCGGTGGAGACAGCGATGTGGATGCTGGAGATAGTGACTCGGAGGACGGTTCCGGTTTTGGCAAACAAGTGATTGTCGAAGGCAACATTGAACGAGGCCAATCACAAGAATGCTCTTCGGGCAGCAGCAAGAAGCGGAGAGCCAGACACTGGGAAAAATGACCTTAACTTCGGATGAGTGACATAAAACCAGCATGGATCGAGTTCATGCAGATCAAGCCTGAACACTCGAAGTCATCGGAAGTTAGGTTTGACGGAATAAATCATTTCATTAATACGAATCCAACTGGTACCCAACGAAGGTGTGCGTATTGCAACCGATGTACGACGTATATTTGCTTGAAGTGTGATGTGGGTTTGCACCCTTCGGAGTGCTTTTTCCGGTACCATACTCAGTGATACTAAATCCGATACACTGCCGTTTTACGCACTGTACTATGTTCTATGCAATCCCGATGAACCGTGGGACAATTATGCGTAGAACGGCAGTACACGAAAGTGCTAATAAACCATGAAAATGGTTCTATCCCAACAGTTTATTTTATTAGGCTCATTTAGCAATTCAGCTGTAACAGAGCCGAATTCATTCGTGTACATTTTTTATCTTAAGATAAATTTCATTTTGAGGCGTAAGAGTATCGCTATCTATCGATAAACATTTGTTTTACCTTTTTTCGGCGTAAGAATATTGCTATTGTTCGAATGTTAACAGTTGGGCTGTTCACAGCGGGACTGTTGATATGAGGCTTCCTTTGTTTATTGTTTGTTAAGAAAATGGTTGTTGAAGTTGAATTTTATGAAATACAACCGCATTGTTCGATATTCGAATAATTTCCATTTTTGATACTGTATCGGCTCAGCGTATGATATTTCATACGTCAGATATCTCAACTTCCAAAGAACTCTAAACCAAAATATTGCGTTATGAAGATCAACACCATCCAGTTTCAATCATCCCAAACACTATATCACTGTGTTGTACAACTGTTAAGAAAAATAAATGCAGATAGATATGATAATATTCGTCATGAACCGTTGGATGAGTGAAAAAATATTGCTCCAATTTTTTTCGGTAGAACGAAACATGTTATTTTGGAAGAAAAAATCTCGACTCGTACATTTTGCTATGGTTTGGGGAATTCGGGCCTGTGAAAAGAATAACCTAGAAAATGTTTGGTTTATGTTTGTTTCCAGTTCTCAAAATGAACACAGTCGTCTTCTGGAGTATAATGTTTCGCTCGATTCGACAGTGATTGGAGCCGAGATAAATTGATCGACTCGCCATATTGAATAGGGTTATTATATGCGGAATCTTTTAAAGTAGGTTCTTCTTTCTTCATATTTTTTTTCTGCGCCCCAGGCGAATAAAAGTCAGATTTTTTCATGCGATTGACATTTTGATATGATGACATCAAACAATTCCAATCATAGGTCACAGTGGTATACAGACATGTGTATTGTTATGTTTTCAACAATAATTATCGTAACGCTTTCAAGTATATTTTTATTCTATTTTCATACAATACAAAATTCTACAAAATTGAACTGAAATGCAAATGCATTGGATTTTTCCTGTTTTATATGGCTCTAATATAACATCGAATTATTTCATTGACACTCCTAAAAGTTGTATCTATATAATTTCCTTCAAAAACGCGTAAGTTTCCTAAGCAAAATTTCAAATTCCCTAGCAATTTTCTAAGGCGATATCCTGTCATTAACTACGGATAGTAAAAATCCACTGCTGATTCAAAAAAAAAAAAACTTAAATGGCTACCAAGCCACGCATGGATTGGTCCTCAGCGATGGATTTAATTGAACAACCACACCGGAACGGTAATATTGAGGAACACAACGTCTTCTAGAGTCGGCTTCTCTCTTCTAGTTCTCTGCTTTCAGTAATAGGACGACCTTCTATATTCATTTTTTTCCAGGCCGTCTCCTTGCGTAAGTTTTCGTTTTTGGTTTTGATTCGATTTTGATTGAAATTTTGAGACATGGAAAGGAAACAAAAAAAAAACACTTCAAAATTAAACAAACCAACGAAAAAGTAACGTAATGTGGTGCATAATGTTATTTACAAAAAAGCACCCTTGATACTTGTACTTTCCACTCGCGCACTGTGCACAGCAAAACAGAATAAAATACATTTTATTTTCACAAACAGAATCGGATACAGATAAGAAGAGGAACAGAAAAAATCTACTGAATAATGAAAGACACTCGATTCTCATGTAGATCAGAACTCAACTACTCGAAAAAAAAATACAATTAACAATCCACATCGGTATGGAGTTTAGAGAAGTTTAAATAAACAACTAGGAAATTGGACAGTAAATTTTGACACTTACCTGGGACAAACGGAGGCAACTATACTAATCACGATGAATACGAATTGTTTTCGGGAGGTTACTACGAATAATAGCAGCGGAAGATTGATAGCGGAAAACGATAATACAAATGGAAGGAAATGACGTGGCAAAAGAGAACAAACAAAAGAACAGTAACTGCATCCAAATCCGAAGTGAAAATAAAAAAGTATTTTTTTCTTTCGACACGATATTCTGCTAACGAATTGAAATAATCAAATAAAGAAAAAAAGGAATCAGATCGATAATCAACATACAGATATATTTTGATTTATTTTTCTAGCAAAAAACTGGTGAAGCTAAACAATTTTTTTCCCTAATAAAGGCGAAGAATCGCACGTTCGTCTCCGTATGCTATATATGTATGCTAAGTATGCTATTTATTTCATCTCTCGTTTTGATGCTGCGCCACGCAACGTGCTTTTTAACATTGGTTTAAATTATCCTCAACTTGTGCGTAAAGCTTATTCACTAACCTAACATTTCTCTGCCTCAGCTCATTTTGCTCGCTCGCTTTCTTCACCTAGCAACGACAAAAAAGCAATTGCGTATTTCCACAGCTATAATATACCTGGAACTCTCGAATCGATTAGTATTTTCGTGCGGACGCGAGTTATTGTTGCGCAGTTGCTGTTCTGCTGGGTTGAAACCCGGACCCAACGTCACTCTTTTGGCACTTTACATTTGTTTGTTTTCGCCTTATTATAGGATGGTTCAGAGCACTGGTTTCGATTTTTTTTTCAATTGACTAAACAATCTGACAGTAGAGTTGTTGTTTATTATTTTTCGAAAAAAGTTTAAAAATAATGCTTACAAAAAATGTTCCGCTTCGATAGAATGAATGACGCGATATTTTTTTTTGTCTTTCTTTTTATTTTTGGTTTGATTTTAATTCTGTTTTCGGATCTTTCCGAAGTCGGGATACAAGCAAGCGGTGTGTAAAGAGGGGAGTTGATGATGAAAAACTTGCGGATCGCAGATGACTGGTGTGTTTGTATTTGTGTATGCGTGTGTGTGTTTTTATGGTTAGTAGGTGTTGAACAGGAGGTATCGCATCGTTATTTGTAATTGAAAAATGGCGCACAGATAGTATACAAACAGGAACGGATGGTGGAGAACGGATTTCAATGATCACGTGATCTTAACAGACATGATATTATAGGTCGGTTGGGCGGATAAATTAAATGGGTTCGTAATTATTGGATGAAAAAAAAACAAAAGATTAATGTTAGGCCAGAGAAGATCAAGCGCTTCAAGCTTTTATGCATACTACAAAGTGTCCTAGTTCTCGGAGGAGGAGTATATAGCGATAGAGAAATTATTTATATTAGAATTTTGTTAATAACATTAATCCAACAAAAAGTAGA
This sequence comes from Toxorhynchites rutilus septentrionalis, assembly GCF_029784135.1. Taxonomy (NCBI): domain Eukaryota; kingdom Metazoa; phylum Arthropoda; class Insecta; order Diptera; family Culicidae; genus Toxorhynchites; species Toxorhynchites rutilus. The sequence continues at coordinate 27,143,892 of NC_073744.1, forward strand.
ATAGAGATAAATCCACAAAAAACGAAATAAAACAACAAAACTGTGGAATCATTTGGTAGAAAACAGACTTAATATAACAATTCATATCTTCTCAATTTTCAACGTGTGTTGTTTCAACGTTAAAGGTGCTTTTCTAATGGTTACTCGATTGATTTATTGTTTGCTAATATGCTTTAAGAAGACTTCCCGTTAAATACTAATCGATTCTTCGACAAAACATTGTTTTTAGTCGCATTCGCTTATTGCTTTGTTCGTTTTCCCCTACAAAACAAAAAATTACAATTACACTATACTAATTTCTAAAAAACAGCAGTGTCAGTAGTATCACCATAAGCGTTACGGCATATATTCTAGTGTACAATTCTACAAGTTTTCCTCGTGATAATCTAGATGTACTTCTTTCACTTGCTTCCAGCTTCGTAAATCAAACAAAATACAAGGTGACGGTACTCAACAGTAGAGAATAACATTTTCACATTCAAGTATCCGAAATAAAACATGTGTCGAAATGAAACATAAACAACTTAGGTAATATATAAAGTAAAATTGAAAAATTAATCTAAATCTGCACGGATACGACGACTGAATCCATCTTTTATTTTTGTCAGCATACTGTCGGTTACTCAGCTACCATGAAGTTCACAGAGATCGGCATGCATAAAAAACAAATTTATTCTTCATCCCTCTGTCTGTTAATGGATTCGTGTGTGTATATATGCTAATGACATGATACATGGGTATTCGTTCCTGTTCGTACGTATAAGTATATATAAGATGCCTACAAAGCTAACACTTAACACAAATGCATTCGCAATCGTTATTGTTTCTTCCCCGTTCAACGTGTGTGTGTGTATTCCTTCTTTTCATGTTTGACAGTTGACGTTTGCCTGATCTCCTCGACAATAGTTCTCGTCATAACAAATCATCTCTCTCTCTCTCTCTCTTTCTCTGTTTCTCTTTTTCTCTCTAGCGCATATAGTTGCCTCTTCTCGATTGATAGCTTCAGTTTCCGGTAAAATTATAAAATATCAGAGAAAACTTAAACAGAGAGAACAAAAAAAAAAGGAACAGAAATGAAAGCTGGCCGTCCTCACCTGGTATATTTGGTAGCGGTTTGACGCACTGGATGCCACGACCGTTGAGACGAGTTTGACCCACCCCACGGACCACCACCGCCGCCCCGCGCGGTGCCAGAGCCCCCACGATGCCCGCTCGAGGTCCCAGCGGGACCCCCCGGCGGTTGCTGCTGCCACGGTGCCCAACGATTCGGCCATGTGCCGTGATTCCACGTCCATGACCAACCCCCTGCGGTTTGTTTTTGTTTTTCGTTTGTTTATTGTTTTGTTTCAGGGTGTGGCCAAGTATTTTCATATATGTTTTTGTTTTGTTTTGTTGTGGTTCGATCCAGAACAAATGGTTTTTGGTTTCGTGTTTGTTTGTTCGTTCAATCGTCCGTTTATGTTCATGTTCGGGATGGAAAAAGTACGAATCGTTTCGTTCGATTTTACGTTTGTGTTGTTGTGGTGGAAGTGGTTGTTGTTGTAGTTGAGTCGCAATCATAATTTGCATTGCGTTTCCGCGGCGTTCGGTTCAGTTCGAGCGAGTTGTGGTATGCGTTTTGTGTCGATTTTTCGAACGCGCAAATCGGAAATGGAAATAAAGAAAAAAATAACATAAGAAAAAAAGAAGGAAAGTGAATAACGCGTTAGAGAAAATAGTGGAATGTCGTAGTCGTTTTGATAATGAAGAAGTGGAAAAAAAAACAACGAATAACTGAAATCAAAACTTAAACAATCAGAGTAACACGATATTTCGTAGTAATCATACATTAAATCGCCTAATAACTTTTCTATTCGTAAGTTTAATTCGTAAATTAGCTTGAATCTGTTTCCCTATCTCGAGTTTAGCTTTTCTGGCACGAGCTATATCTAAATGAAAATTGAGAAGAGTAACTTAACTATTTTGCGCAATCATAGTTCTTTAAACGACCGATGAAGAAGTGGGAGACTACTGACGTCTATAAATTGTTGCAATTTTATTATTGCTTTATTGGAAATAAGAGCAATTGATAAGAGTTGTAGTTAGTTAGTGAACGGTTTAAGTGGATGAAATGAGTTATTCGAAATTTGTAGATGACGAGGCGCATGTTAATATTGCTACTTTCACATTAGACAAGAGAAAGATTTTCCAGGTATTAGTTAAGTCATTAGGGTGATTTGATATACAATTGACCTTAATATATAAACACTCCTAACGGTATGTTTTTTTTCGTATGAAGATAAACACTGCATTCATGGCCGAAACAGAATGTAGAGGGTAGTGCCAAATAATATGAAACAAGAAGGCGAAATCGTTTGTGTTACATATATAACGGGATCAGCAGGGTTAATTGAAAAAAGGTTAAGCAAAATAAGCATTATGGATACATAATTAAAAACAACCTAAAGCATTGAAAAGCAGAATATTAAATAAGCGAATATATAAAAATAATACGATTAGACTAGAAAGCAGTGATTAAGAAATTTGATGGTTAAATTCTGCGAAAATAATGTCCTACTGGAGGCCATTGATTGCCAAACTTTCTGTCAAACTTAGAGCGTAAAAAATGTTTTCGCAACTAGATGAACCAAACAACAACTGAACCTAGAACAATCGAGCCGTACTGTAAAGTCGTAACCGAAAAATACTAAAGAAAAACAAGTAACCTTTTGCTCTCAGACAACCTTCCGTAGCTTGGAACCCACCGCATTGCTTCTGGCGGTAGCCGCCGCTGCTGCTGCCGCCACCGTCGATTGATGGTGATGATGATGGTGGTGATAGGAATGATGGTGATGGTGAGACGATCCGCTGCTGGCGCCAGCGCAACCGCTGCTTCCGCCTCCACCGCTCTGTCCGCTGTGTCCTCCCGAAGATCCGGCGACGGCAGCCGCTGCTGCTGCGGCGGCTGCTGCTGCCGCGGCCGCCGTCGCCGTACTCGGTGGATAGTCGAAGTAGTAATCATCGCCAAAGCCACCGCCACCACGGTAGTAATCTTCGTAGAATGGCGGATCGGTGAAGCCACCGCCACTGCTGCCACCACCACGGTGGTGCGAATAGTCCGTGTACCCGTAAAAGTCATAATCAAAGTCTGACGAATTTTTGTGTATATTGTTTTTTGAGTGTATATTATTAAGTGTGTACCGTGTTTGGGCAGCGTAGTTGAAGAAGTGACACATCGTTGGATCGGGTTGCCAGTTTTCGTGTGTGTGTGTTTGTACGATGCGAGGAAAAGAAGAGAAGATAGAACCAACAAATGCGCTCAATCAAAACATCATGAATTGTGACATGGTTGCCTCGTCTGCCTAAACTGGGTCCTAGAAATGTAAATTTTGAACGGTTTTTTTTCACTTGTGTACTGTGTGTTTGCGCTAGATATGCGTGTTCCCCAAAGAGGAAAAAAACATTAAATTTTGAATTTCGACTCTACTTCTTCACGATGTTTTTACTTGTACTCGCAACTATAACTCTGTATTGCTACTAAATTTTGGATTTCTCTTCTCCCAACAGTGGCGTGGGTGCGGTGCGTCACACCCGCAGAGGTGGATCAATTTACTGGTTGCGGCCAATTCTGGGCTATGCTTACGAACTCAAACTACGCTTGAAATCAAAACAAATATACGAACAAAAGAAACAAACAACAAACTAAGAGACACTTGTGATGATGATGATGATGATTTACGCAATAACGGGATGTTTGGATTTAAAAGATGGGAAAAGAACACGACTGCAATTTTTTTGAACTAAACAATAACGATTCTACGATACCAGAGGATCCGAGTAGATGATGAATGGCACATTACTTACCGCCAATGATTTGATTCCTTTGTATCATAATGTGCTGGCTTTTGAAAGGCTACAATATTCTAAATTCTGGAATAATTCAATGAATAGAAGAGCCTAACAAATGAGACGAGTTAAACTCTGTGAAGTGACGATTGAAACATTCGAAGTTATGAGTTTCCCCAAATTGTTTGCAATGATTCATGTTTCCATTTCAATAATACTACATTTTATATGAACTTATTGAATAATAGTTCAGGAAATCGTTTTACTAACGTATCTGGTGGTGCGGAAATTCTAATGTCGCATACTGAATCATACTCGAGCGGGTAGAAGAGTTCTGAGATGCTGCGGGTTTATCACCGCGAAATGAAAACTGAACAAGTGTCTTCCTGGTCGATCTCGTCCGAGTATCTACCAGCTTTTCTTGTCATTTTTTCGCTATTGCTTGCATTCGGAACCGTAAAAAAACATTAAAAAACATGAAGTTTCTTTCAATTGTGGTAAAATTGGATACTTTTTGGGGATATATTTTCCCCTCTCGATAATAAGCAAAACTTCAGTGGAAATAAAGCGTGTGTCACATCAAATTGCATCACGGAAAAAACGCTGTAGAAATTTAATTTATAGGAAATATATCTTCAGCTTTCGCTTATAATCAGATAAGAGTGTATAGATCACGTTGGCCCTGCTTCACTGTCAATTTTTCGTAAATTTGGAAAAATGTCGTCAAACGAAAAAGAGCGTCGTGAATTAATCCTGTGCACTCATTTCGAGAATCCGGAGTTGTCACATCGGGACATCGGTAAGAGGCTGGGAATCGTCCAATCCACGGTCAGCAGAGTACTAAAACGATACTTCGAGAACCTAACCATCGACCGGAAGGTGAAGAACGGCAAAAATGGATGCTCCGTCAGTGAAAAAGATCACAAGCGCGTAGTTAAGCAGTTTAGACGTGATCCGAGAAGTTCGGTCTGGGATGTCGCCAATAAGCTGAATTTGTCAAGTTCATTCGTCCAGCGGACCAAGCAGCGGGAGGGCCTGCGTACATACAAGGTTCAGAAGGCTCCTAACCGCGACGAAAGGCAAAACATGGTGGGGAAGACGCGAGCCCGGAAGCTGTACACCGAAATGCTGACGAAGCCGCATTGCCTGGTAATGGACGACGAAACCTACGTCAAAGCGGACTTTCGTCAGCTGCCGGGCCTGTTGTTCTTCTCCGCAGAGGACAAATTCAGCGTTCCGGAGGAGATTCGCAAGCAGAAACTATCCAAGTTTGCCAAAAAGTACATGGTGTGGCAAGCGATCTGCTCTTGCGGAAAGTGGAGCGCCCCCTTCGTGATAACCGGCACGGTAAACGGGCAGGTTTACTTTAAGGAGTGCCTACAGAAGCGCTTACTACCACTATTGAAGCAGCACGAGGGCCCGACCATCTTCTGGCCGGATCTCGCTTCGTGCCACTATTCAAAGGACGTGTTGGAGTGGTACGAAGCCAACGGGGTCACCTTCGTGCCAAAGGAAATGAACCCGCCCAACGCGCCGGAGCTTCGCCCAATAGAGAAATATTGGGCGATTATGAAGCAGGCCCTCCGGAAGAACCCAAAAATTGTCAAATCGGAGGCGGACTTCAAGAGAAAATGGATTTCTGTTCAAAAAAAACTACAACCTGACGTTGTACAGAACCTTATGGAAGGGGTAAAGAGGAAGGTGCGAGCATACGGGCTTGGGCTCGAAGTATGAATAAAAATAAAAAGCCAAAAGTTGTTTAATAGTTTTTATTTTACTGTTTAAAATTTTCAAAAGGATCGGTTTACTGGGCGAATTTCTACAGCGTTTTTTCCGTGATGCAATTTGATGCGACACACCCTTTATGGAGGCTACCATGAAATAGCAGAAAAATGTAATACTTCGATTGGAGCGATTTCGAAAATCATAAAGAAGTACGTCATTGTTTGGCTCGAACCGATCCCAATAAATCATGATGAGTGATCCAGAAGGAGTTGAATCTTAATGTAACCGGCAGCGCTGTGAGCTACTACGAGAAGCTACTGTAGAAAAAAGCTACTTGACAAAAAATGGTTTTTTTTAAAGAAGAACCCTTCTTGCCCTATAATTACACGTACAAAATTTCGCAACCCCGTAAAGCTGCCAAACTTCATTATATTTTTTTTAATTATTTATTCCTATTTTGAAAACAGTTTATGATGCAATTTAACAAGGAACAGTCAAGGATCGTCCAGAAAAGGCAGAGAAGTGATAGTCACGGGCCGTTCGCGGCGAACATCTGACGATATTTTTCACCGACGAGAAACTCTTCACGATTAAGCAGGTACACATCGGCCAAAATGACCTAGTATGGTTTCAACGCTTCGGAAGAGGAGATTCCAGTATCGAAGACAATGAGCATTCTGTAAAGGTGAAAACCTTTCAAGATGTACAAGTGAAGGCACTTCTCCATGAGGCTACAAGTCAAATGAAACAGGAGCCAGCCGAATCATTGGGCGTAACACAAGAAACTATTCCTTATTATTTGCGAACTGGGGTTTTTAGATAGTACAGTAACTGTGTTCCATACAAAGTAAGACCCAGCGGCGCCGAACAGCGGTCGTTTGCGAGTGAACAGCTGGTTCTACGTCAAGAAATGGTAGGAGATGAAAAATAGATCTAATAAACAATCCAAAGCGGAGAAACATCGTGGAGTTATAGCGGCAATCAACCAACACCAACGGCCAAGCCACGAAACCATGGTTCGTAGTTCATAGTGCGGATTTTGCGTTGTGCATAACGAGCTATTGAAACCATCACAGGGGCTTTGTACCGAGCGTAATGTATGCGTTCGAGTCGAGCATTGAAGGAAAAATGACCGCACAAAATGAACAAAAACACGACAAGCAGACAACGCTCGGCCCCATGTTGCTCAAGTCGTTGAAACTTACTTGGCAACACTTCCATGGGGCATCCTACTCCACCCGGCATATTCTTCAAATGTCGCCCCTTCCGACTATCGTTTGTTAGGATCGTTCTAACGAAGAGACTGATAATTGGATAGATTCGTAGTTTGCTTCGAATTCTTCAGAAGAAGAACCCGCACGATGCCAGAAAGACGAAAAGGGTTGTGGTTAAAACCATTACGCTAAGTTGGCCCATGGTTTGGTATAAATTGGATAGATTCGTAGTTTGCTTCGAATTCTTCAGAAGAAGAACCCGCACGATGCCAGAAAGACGAAAAGGGTTGTGGTTAAAACCATTACGCTAAGTTGGCCCATGGTTTGGTATAAATCAGTAAATGTGATTTTTGCGCCAAAGGACACGAGTTCTCTAAATTATCCAAAAATTCACCCAATTGAGCGATTTTGGGCTCTAATGAAGGCATGCCTGTGGTTTTATCAACATTCTCGACGACGAGTGTGCCTGCGCGAGGTGCATCTTGAACATGAAAAATTCCTGAATTAGCTGTTACAGTATCGGCACCATAAACACCATTTACAATATCGGTGGCCTAGCTTGCATTTTAGCTTTTATCAAAGAAAAACTGTAAAATTTACTGAATTCTTCTCTTTGTTGACTTCCATTGTTAACACCCTGTAACTCACAACTGAATGAAGCAAACAAGAAAAAAACAGCAAAAGATTTTTTCAAACTGCCACCTTGACAACGATTTAAATATGAAATAGTTTGGTCTACCGCGAATATAATGGATTTCATTTTTCCCAACCTAATATGTTGAAAAGACTAATACAGTTGCAGCTTCACAAAAGATTGGACAAAAATTAAAAATTATTGTAAATAAATGAATGATCGGAAGAAAATCAAAACGGATGGATCACGAAGTAAACCGTGTTTTCTACACTTGATGGCTAAATACTTGGTATGTCAAGAATCTAACAAGGCCTACCGATAGCTCGCCTTCGTCTCATCCACACCGAAGGAAACGATCCCATTCGTGGAATTCGAACAAATGAAGCGTACAAGTTTGCCTCAAAACGTGCGGTCCCAGGCGTATGTCTTACAGATTTCTTTGCGGACATTAGTCCGCTCTGTGTGAATAAATCATGAGATTACGACTGCCCCAGGCACCTTTGTTTTGAAGTCCATGTTAGGGAAACATATTTCGGTGGGATCAAAAATACCTCCGATTTGCATGTATTTGCGAAGCGGATTTCCCCAGGCACATTAATTTTGAGGGCTGTGTTGGGGAAGCCGTAAATCGGGCCAATCAAAACGTGGCAGTTAGGGCTTTAGATAACGCTTGACATTTCACAGTTATTCAATTGTTTATCTCATGAAAAACAGGAAGTGGGTTATATCTGCGGTATAACCGTAAGGTTGACGTAGGACTATCGTTGATTTAGTGATCATTTGTTTGAAGTTGAATCTGAATCCATTTTGAATGAATGGATAAATTAATATTTGGGGGACATCCAATATTGGATACGAACATATCCTACTGATGGGGAAGAATAATCTTTAAAAGCCTTCCTGCTAATTGCACTTGATTGAAAAATCACAAAACCAAATGTATTTGGTCGCAGTGTTATATGGATAGAAAACATTAAAATAAACTCTTTCGCTTGAATGTAATTTTCAATTCCAAAGGGAACTGGCTTATTATTTTTCAGCAACGATAACATCTTTCCAGATTCTTCTCGATGCTGGATAACAACCAAACGAAAAGAGTTACGCGCGTGTGTGTGTGGCGGCTGCTCCGATGCCTCAAGCGGAACCGTTTTCCGATGCTGTTACTTTCTTGGTCGCCTTTTCAGTGGCATCACTCTCCTCCTGAAGGGAATCCCCCCTCTGGCTTAAAGAGCACAAACAGGCTCTTGGTGACACCGTTAATCAGCGCTTTCATGATGAACGAAGTTAGCTTCACCACAACAGCGACAACATGCTCCAATCGCTGTTCAATTATAACTGAGTGAATTTCCGAGCGGCGCTCGCTTATATATCGATTGGAGATTTAATAGCTTGCTTTGAAAGCAATTTTAAGGCTATTGAAACAAGTTTTTGGGATCAAAAAGTAACAAGTATATAACGCGTAAGCATTTTATATTTCGAATGAAGTGTTTATCATACCATTTCGTTCAGTTGTTCAGGAGCTTTTAAGGCTTAAAATCCATGTCTCCGGCGTAACGCTTTCGTTTTCGAAACTTCGATTTTACACCCCGGTATAGAAATAAAAGACGTGGTCCTACGTCAAAATAACATTTTATTTATTGTGATAGATGCGTAGAAATATTTACTATCAATTAATCCAAACATCTTTTCGGTCTATCAAGAAATGTTCGAGTTATAAGCATTCGAAATCTTTCATTTTTTTCTGCATATTCTGTGTTTTCATTCCACCCTCATATATTCCGGTTAGACGCAGTCCCACGTCAATATTGTGAGAAGTTACTGAAATACAGCCCAAGACCAGTGGTGGAAATTCATGAGCATTTGGACAGATACTTGATCCGATATACATATTTCACTCACGAGTAAAACAGCTCCAAGCTCGCTCTCTGTTATTGATTCACGTTCATTCTCACGTGTTTCTTGCAATGCTGATCATCACGTCGGGATTTACTCGCTAGTATACTCGTGATGGGGATCTTCTCACCACACAATTCAACAACATTCCGTGGCTGTTATAGAGCCAAATAATCTTTTTGTTTGTTAAAATCCTATTTTTCTTATTTAGTTTTTACATTTTTTTAGTAACATTTGTTCATAAAGTAAACTGCCAGAATCCTCTATGTCTTTAAGTCGAGTCGCTAAGAAATTAGAAATGTAACCGTCACGAACTTTCTCTAAAATAGAGTGCAACAGAATAGATGTTTTGTATTACTTTTTTATAAGATGTAACATCGTAAAGAAACTCATGGTCTTTCGTGTCAGTTCATTATAAGATACTGAATGCTAAATGGTATTAGAACAGTTTTTACATAGAGATCTTATTTTTCTTTCGTCATAAGATCCAAAATATTGATCAGTTGAGCCACGTTCCATCGGTCGAAACAAACGAAAGTTGGAAAGAGGAAGAACGTCTGATGAATACAACTGGTGAACATCCCAATTCAACGCTATGTTCCGACCTTTTTCGTAACAGACGATTAAGTATCGCTATGCTGCGACGCTAATGTGCCGCGTCTCACCTGGTATTGCGGCCGTTTGCCGAAAAAATCCATAAAAGTTCAACAAGGTCTCTCAAAAAGCCACGTAAATATCCGCCATTTAACATCTTTCGGCATAAACTCATACGGTACCCAACCCTATGATTGCTGATCCTCTGGATTTGATAGGTTTCGAAAAGATTTGTTCAGCCACTTCAAATAATAATCAATTATTTTTAAGATAAACTCAAACAACAAATTTCCGTCGATCAGGAAGTGATGATGCCATGTAACGTCTATTTTATAAGCTGAACAAAACAGTTCATGTGGATACGTCGTTTTCCCCCAACCAAATAGTTGATTCGTTGGAAAATAAGCTCGATTGGAGATAAGTCAACTAAACACTAGCAACATCTCAATGAAATTTCATCAGCACTTAGAATTCCTCGCGATTAGACATCCACACCACCAGCGACGAACCTATCTTTCAAGCAGGACAACTGACTGAAACTGACAGCATTGACTTGCGTGCAAAAGATGTCAGTCAGTCAGCCAGCAGACACACAGTTGCGGAACAGTTCGGAAAATGGAACAAACACGTGAAGCCTCTCAATGCGACGATTCCCTTCAAACTCCATGCAAACCACACAACAAAAAATCGAACAAATTGGATGTCTCCCACGTAACTAGCTACTTTCTCTAGAACCTTAAACACTTAGAAAATTTCTACCCAACACTATTCTACTGAAAAATATACGTTAATCATGTGTACAATCTACAGGACAAAACGGAGGGAATTGAAAGCAGTAAGGAAGATCCAATATGTGCGTGAGAAGCTCGCAGACAGGTGCTGTTAGTAAAAGACAATGTATGGAAATGATATCAGGGTATTTTGATAGCGGGAAACAACATTAAAGATTCCAATACTTAATGCCTACTCTCGTAAATTCGCTTAAGGCGAGCGCGGTTGCCTAAAGTACGGGATGCGCATTGTAACTACTTGTACTTGAGATAGATTTTTTTTTCTTACAATTTGTTATTACACAATTCGACATTGCTGCAATAAAGGGTAGGGCGCAATGATTTAGCTATTGGTTTTTTTTTGAGAGGAAACAACTCGGAATATAGAAAAAAAAATCTGTGGGATGAAGTGTGGGGTCTGAATTTTGGATATTTTTTTTTTCTGGTACAATTTTCGATACACAATTTTGTTTTTTTTGCAATTCGACGAAGTTAAGGTAATAATAAACAACAACATTTCTTAGAGTAGAAAGTCAATTGAAAAATCATGCAGTGTCTTTCCTTTCGCGTTTCGCTTCGCTGCTCTTAGCCTAATCGCGGTGGTCGATTACTTATTCGGGTACCTAAATGCGCTGGTAGTACTCTAATACAATATCGGTTTCGGTAAAGTGCGTAAAAAGTAACTGAAAAATCGAACCAAATCTACATGCATTTGAAAGAGAATATCAAACAATATTGAATAACCAAACGAAATTGTTTTCTAACACAATTTAACGAAACCAAAAAAAGGTAATAATTTGTGAATTTTCCTCACCGAGTGAAAACAATAATAAGGGTACTTCTTGTTCCAATTGCTTTTGTAGAGAGAAGATACGCTTTTTCCGATTTACTAATGAGCTATAACCTGATTACACTCTCGAATTTTGGTATACCATTTTCAATTGAATTTACATGTATAGGACTACACATACAGATTTTTTTAAAGTAATAATTATAAAATCCGCCTTTGTTTCGAGTTGGAAAACCAACGTTGTTTTGGTTTACTACCTATGATATGTGCGTACGCAACTGTAGGCACGTTTTTTTTTCTTTCTAACAATTTCATTCCATTGCGGTTCGATTGAGACTTGTGCTTATCGTTCGCATTAGTGATATATATAGTATGTATAAATTTACTTGATGGAGAAGGGGCAGAAACGATAGTTGAAATCGGAAGTAAAAGAATCACTTACCGTAGTCGCCACGATTCATCGGGCCGCGCATCGGAGCTCGTGGACCACCGGCTCCACTAGGAACTCGCATCGGAGGCATTGCACCTGGCATCATACCGGCATGCTGGGGCGACATGCTGTAGGGAGGAACGAATTCACTGCACATTAGCACGGTTTTAGCTACTGTCCAAACATTTCGCCCGCTTTTCTTGTCGATGGGCTTGGCAAACTTAAATCTAGTACGCGAGAGTTAAAATCATGCAATCTATTTACCCCGCTATCCCCATTCTACTCTGCAGAAACTGATTCATACGCCTTTCCCGGGCTCGCAATATTTCTTCCTTTTTCTTTTTGTCGGACGGAGGTTTCGCGAGAGATACCTGTGAGTGTGAGAAAAACAAAAAATTGATCACCCCCCAAAAGCACCTCATATTGTCAAGCTTACTCACCTCAATGTGCGAACCGCCGATCTCCTTCCCGTCCAGGTCCTTCATCGCGTTGACCGCGTGATCGCGATCCTCGAAGTGTACAAAAGCGTAGTCTTTAATTTTCTTCACACGCTCGACTCGGCCAAACGGTTCAAAACATTCCTGCAAGAATCGTTGGAATAGCGGCTAGCATAGCAAAACACACAATTCAATACCAACCTTTAACTTCTCCTCACTCGTGTCCTGTGTCAGATTGCGTACGTATAATACTTTGACCTTGCTCATCGTCTGTTCGTCGGGTTCTTCCTGGGGATCCGCCCAGTCCACTATTATATCACAACCCCAGACCTGCTTTTGCAAGGTGGAAAGTTCGATTAGAAAAAGGTTATATAGTGATTTTTGTTTGCCCCTCATCAAGCGTGCTCAAACCCCGCGTGGAACAAAAAAGTAGAAAAATTACCTTTATTCGCCCGGTGCCCAGCCGCCGCTTCGCGAGCGAAGCCGCTTTGTGTGATTCGTACTCGAGGAAGCAGAATCCGCGGTTTTTCTTTTTGTCATCCGGAGAACTGTAAATTATCACTTCCACTAGCCCGGCTGTTTCGATGTTGTTGATGTGGTCAGGGCAGTCAGGTTCGTCAGGTTCAGGACGTTGGGCGCAGATCGAGTGGATTCGGACGCGAAAATACACATACAACCACACATTTTGAGAGTAAGAGATATAGGGATAACAACAAAATTCGTTGAGGAGGGGTGTGGAAGAAAAAAGTAACAATGTTAGTACAATTCCTTGATATCATCGATTAAGCCTTATCCAACTAGGTTTTGTTTCTGTTCATCTGATCATGGTTAAGAACTACGCTTAGTTTACTCTGGTCGGAACCAATTTTTCGTGATCTAACTCACAATTACTCATTCGGCCGATTTTGCGATGGTCTTGTTGTATACCAATTTACGGGTCTCACAATTTTGCACGTGTCTAGATGGTCCTAAACTAGATTCTTGTTTTTTTTCTGTGCGTGACCGCTGCTACCCTGTTATTTGATTTTTACCTCAATTTAGAGTTTTTTTTTTGCATAAGTTGGGAATCGAACAAAAGCTCACTCCAACAGTTTTTTTTTGGTTTTTGAGATTCGTGACAATTGTGTTTTTTTGTTTGCTTGTTTTGTTCCACTCAACAATTTTCGAACGAGTTCAATTGGGATTGATTTGCACGTGGACTGAGCGTGTTCGTCTTAGTCAGCCGAATTTTGATTTTCTTCGACGGTACGCTCGGTGCCAAGTTCTTGGTTTTTTGCTTGTTTTTGGTTGGGAATTGCCAAATTCGGTGCCAAAATCGCTTTCTATTTTGTCCCTGTGGATGTACCCAAATTTTGTTGTGTGTTTTCGAATAGTTTACTCGATTTTGTTTCGTTTTGGGTTTTGCTGAGGCAGGAGAGAACATAGGGTTGTGCTCTGCTGGAGGAAACGATCGTTCATCGCGTGTTTTTTCAAGTTTAGAAGCCATCACAAGAATATACGAGTAAAAAGGAATGGACATGTGGTCCTAATAACCATCATAAAACCAGCTTTCGTATGTTATCCTCAAAATTACCAAAAATAAATTACGAAACAGAGCCTTATCACAATATTTGATAACTGATTGACCGAGAAAACATTGTCCTCTTTATGTTTTGTGTTTTCTGTAGACAAAATGAAACTGGGTTTCAAGACGAACTTCGTTACAAGGGATTACAAATGGAAAGTGGAATGAAGCTGTAGATAGCCAAACCAGAATACTCGAGAGTTCCAAGGTTCCAGAATAATTTGAACATTGGAAATGATGTCTCATAAATTAGAAGATTTTACTCACTGGTTTTTATCAGATGATTGAGTGTATCATCAAAGCATTGTTCACTTAGAATATGTACTCGTTGTGTATTTTGTAGCGGTACGCTCAGTGACCGTTGTAAGAATTTTTTTACAGCGGTTTATTTACAAGGTAGTTCTATTCCTGAGGCGAAAGGTCAGGTGCGACAACCATAAAACTGTTGAACATCGTCGGAAATACCGTTTGTGATGTGCTCAGACTTTTCGCAAGCGGAACAGTGTAGCTCGAACGGCTCAAAACGAAGCGTCGTACTGTAACTTATGATTCGCAGCCGGATTGTGCTTAAAGTTCGCGTTGATATATCAGTTTTCTCGGAAGTTCATGATTTGGCAAATTATTTGAACCGGCGGAGCAAAAACCAAGGTTTTTGTCACAAACGCCACAATGAACTCGTAGTTGTACGAAAAAAAAAATGGCTGAGAAAACACGTGCTGCCATCCACAAAAGCACACAAAGGATCTGTAAAGATTGGGCCTGATTAGGCGAGTTGCCGTTACACCCGATAGCTGAAATGTCGTTGTATCGTGACAATGGGGTGAATTCCATCAACAAGATCATGAATTCGTTCAATTGATCCGAATTCTACCTGACGAAAACAAGCATTGGGCAATTATGAAACTTAAGAAGAGCGTTAAAAGAGAAGAGCGTTAAAAGAGAAGAGCGTTAAAAGAGAAGAGCGTTAAAAGAGAAGAGCGTTAAAACGGCTCGGAAACTTGTCAGAGAGAATAGTCGATACTACAGGTATAGAACGCGTGCCGGCATGTACCACAAGGAAAGTGCTCATTTATATCAGAAGAGTTAATTTTAATGATACTTTCTATGAAAGCACAATAAAATGTCTGTTTTGATTGGTTAACCTTTTTCGTATGTTATTGCATCTCCAATATATAACTAAGATTGAAAATTTTTTCACATCAGGGTGCACCACTAAGTCGAAGACGCGATTTTTTTTAATATGTGAATATGTGAGCATGAAAACTGTTAAATTGCGATTCAGGGGTTTGATTCATAATTGAATTCTGGAAGCACGGTAATAACCTGGGAAATCCTGAGGGCATTGATTACACAAAAATGAACACGTCCAATGCGTAAAGAAGATTTAGTGATGGGAATGTTCGCATCATGGGCATTTACACCCACTTTAATGTCGAGCGCCGCGTTCAAGAGATTTTGTATTTCAACAGCACCACGATCGGTAGTTCGTGAACAAAAAAAAGTTCAAAATCTAGTTCATCGAGGTTCATGCACATTCTATGCTGACCGTGGAATTTGATTCTAGAGCAAAATGTGTAGTAGGATGCAAATCTGCTCACAGAATTCGTGAGTATGGAAAAATGTCGAAGCAGAACTGTTGGATTTTTTTTCTCATATTCCTTAAAAATAGAAACAGATGTTCAGTATTATTTGATCGATCAGGTCACATCAGTTTTGCCTGGTCGAATAACAAACTCACGTTCGCGTGGCGGGTGTCAAAAACTTGGATATTTACTCGCGAGCATACTCGTGATGGGCATCGATCAGCATTGTAAAACAAGGCTTACGAGTGAACACTACATCTATTCATACTCATTGATAAAACACAGAGAGTACATCACGATTAATAGGGAGTAAACGGACAGCGAAATCGGCATCTGCTATTAAACCGTGGGCACTGATACTCCATGAGCACTCTTTGTTCGGGGAAAAGTCTACATCGTGCCGAAAGGTTGAATCGAATCGTTTCCTGCAGCCGAAGACACAAACAACGTAACGTTGAAATAACGGAGAAGCCAGGCGCATCTTCACGGGACCATGGGCTGAGTAGCAGCATTAAGCAGATTAGTGGAAGCTGCACTAGGCAGGGAAGTGCTGTACACTAAAAACAGCTGGTATAAAACCTGAATTTGATTTTCTGAGCAAATAGCACCAGCGGAGAGACTGTGACGAAATGAAACGTTCGGATAAGACTTGGAAACGAAATCAAAGTGGTCTACAAGTGGACGCAGTATTACGGCGAAAATACTGCATCCAGATACGATGATATTGGGAAGAGTGGAGATTGAAGAGTTATTCATTGTTATGAAATTTTTCAGAATGTTTCTACAATTTTTTTTTCTGCCTAGATGGTTTAAACAAATAAAACCATTTTCTCATACCTGTTCTTATATTATGTAATAAGAACAAAATTATTACAATGATTCTCACCACTAAAATCCATCAATTATTATGAATAATGCAAATCTTAAGGTGGCCGCAACTGTTTGTCTGGAGGGTTTGACACTTTTTGACAGATAAAGTTTGGATTGAAATTTGTTTGCCACTCTTCAATTATCAACAGTAGCAAACAATGTCAAACATCGTACTGGGAAAAATCGACTGAAATATTGAAGTTAACCTGACCTTGTATTGTCGGGTTTGACGAACAAACCGAAAAAAAATTCTAGGCATCCAATAACAGAATATTTGTTTGTCGTGTTTTGTGTCGTATATATTTGATCAGTACACGTTGATCAAATTTTATCTGTTAAAAAGAATCGAATATTTGGTCAAACAGTGTATGAGCACCCTTAGAACCAAAATAAAAATTCATAATCAAAAGACCGAGAGTCTGTCAGCACATTTGTGAACATGTTTGTGAACAGCGGCTCGTATTAATACCAAGGCGCCTAGAAGTATATCCTAAGGTGGGTCAATATGCTAAAACCACTCTGCAGCCATCTTGGAAGTGTACTGTGTTTTGTTTGTAAACAAAGCACAAGCTCGCTCTTGATCAGTCTGTCTCTTTCACGCTTCAAGCAAAAAAACCCCTTCTGCTTTCTTCCGTACTGTTTTCTTCTACCGCTCCCCTTACCAACTTAAGGACGAAACGACCTCACTTAGTACAATAGACCCGTCTTGATTGATACATTT
Organism: Toxorhynchites rutilus septentrionalis; assembly: GCF_029784135.1. Taxonomy (NCBI): domain Eukaryota; kingdom Metazoa; phylum Arthropoda; class Insecta; order Diptera; family Culicidae; genus Toxorhynchites; species Toxorhynchites rutilus. Next base: position 27,160,942 of record NC_073744.1, read on the forward strand.
GTAAACAAAAATTTTTGAATGGAAAAATCCTCGGAGTCTTTGGATTGACAACTAGAATTCCCCGAAATACGAAATACACCCATATGATGTTCCTAGCTGGCAGAAAACATATCGGAATCGGGAGGTCTGCGCAGTGAATCAAGAATAACCAAAGAACATGCTATGGGCATCTTACCTTGGTTATTCAAGAATGGTTATTCAAAAATGGTGTAGTAGGCATGCCTTTAAGAATTTGGGTTTATTTTTGTTTGTTTTTTGTGTGCGCAATCGTTTCAGTTTATATGATTACAAAGCACTGAAGGTGCAGGAAGCTAAATAGCAGCCGATTGTGTGGGTCTTTCAGAGTGAACCTAACCCTAACCCAACATGTTTTTTTTTCATAAAAACTCACGTGATAACAGTTTCTTAGAGAAGTTAAGAAGGTCAATTCTGGGAGGTACACAACCATTAGTTGGTCTTCGGTCAAACAAGAAAAAAACCACTCTAACCGACGAATCATTCTTCATCGAGACAATGCGAGCTCTTACACATCGGAAACGGGTTTTGCTACCGCACCAGCCGTATTCGACAGCCATGGTTTCTTCCAATTATAACACTGGTACGATGGTCCATGGTCGATGATACATCGTTGGGCAGCGCTAAACTTGGCCAACTTTGAAGAATTTGAAAACTAATTGGATCAGTAATTCGGTTACATCGCTGTGATGTTAATGAGATGGAGCAACACTTTTTTTTACCAACGATCGTTTCCTCCAGCGCACCACAAGGGGATGCTCCTCCGCTCCAGCAAAATCCGGACCCTCAACTCCTAGCAAGAAATATGTTATCTTCATCATGATCATCGTCGGAATAAATCGAACATGATTTGACACACTTATACTAGGTAACACAACAACACTCATCAAGATGGTGGATTTGCAATGAAACAATGAACTAAAGGCTAGCTGTTTTTGTAGGTGTTCATTTGTTTACATATATATTTTTTCTTTATTCAGTTGGATTTTTTTTTTTGTAAGAGAGAAGATACAGACAGCAAAAGGGGAGTATGTAAGGCTGGAGGCTGGGAAATTCCAGGTCTTTGGGGCGGGATGTATGTTTGTTCTTTTCCACGCGTGTTTGTGTGTAGGTGTGTGATTATTTACATAAAAACGGTGGGTGGTGGGGAAGGTAGAAACAGTATAAGTTGTTTAACCGCCACAACCGGGTTTGCGAGTATGTTTGTATGGGTGTGTAAGAGAAGGACAAAAAATAATTAGGCGGATAATCTGGAGAATCGACAAACTATTATTTCGAGGCAATACTAATATCTAACAAACCAGTAGTTCTGTTTTGTACACAACACACATCAGATATGAACAGGTTATCAGTTTTACTGCTGGATTGGACTGTCAAACGGGGCGTTCTAATTTATTCCCCTACGAGGCAGTTTCCAATGCAAGAGAGAGAGAGAGAGAGAATATGCAGTTTTCTCCAGTCATTACACATAAGGTTTGGTCTGAGATGGTGCTTGTTGTGCCAATCACGAGCTGATTTGTTCCAATTACAATTGGGCCGAAAGCAGTTTCCGATGACCGTGGATGGTTGTGTTCTGCGCACACACAAGCTTTCTTTGCTTATTTCTATTTTATTTTGACAATCATTGTAATCACCCATTCCGAATCCAAATCAGAGTGACACAGAGATGATCGAACACAGGATTTTCGGATTTGGCCGAATAGTGATGTCGAATCAGTGGTCTCGGACCTGATACAAGTTTTTTGTTCTAATTTTTCACAGAATTTAAACACGCAGGGTGAGTGAGAAAACGTGTAAACGTGAAAAAATCGACAAAATGAGAAAAAGAAAGAGTGAGAGAAATAGAGATAGGAAGATATACACATATGCTCGGGGTAACAAGTGTTCTTTTTGTTGTTCTTTGCCGTGTACTGTAGCTAGACAATTCAGGTCAAAATTTCTTCAGATTCGTTCAACGTCAGATCAGATCCAATCCTGTATGTGTTTGTGGTGACTAAAATTTTGACTTTTTGTCGAATTGTCGGGAATCGCTGAATTGTTCTCAAGTTTGAATTTTGCTTTCAAACGAGCGTTAAGCGTTTCGAAGGGAGATACACCGCTGTGCGTGCTTGGCAGTTGTTTTTGAAATCGTTTGAAATTGTTGAGCTACAGAACTATGTGGAGGGATAACAAATTTCGACACAATACAATATTTGTCACGTTACGTTTGTCCAAGATGTCGCGGGGCGATCGCTGAAAGCTGTTGTTGAGATGCTTCTGTGCGATTCCCTCATCTCAAAGATATCTCCAGGAAAACCCTGCCCGAATAGAAACACAACCAAAAATTTTACACACACAAAAACGTGCAAATTTTTCTCTTTGCTACAACAACAAAAATCAGCGTCGGCATATTCCTGGAGACATCTCCTCAGAAAGGGACCAATTTCGTTTTAATTTTGAGGGTAAATTTTGAGAACAAAAAAACAAACCAAATTCGGAAGAAAAACGTAAATGCAATTTGAAAACAAACCAATCGATAATAATGTGAAAATTAAACGAAAAACTTGAACACTAATCGCATGATTTTCATAACAATATTAACAATAATAATACTACATAAAAGTAATCAAAAGCCAATCGAATGTGTCAATAATACAACTGCTAGGTAATACCAAATCACACTTGTCCTCGGGAGGTCGATAGCTATTATTTCAAAAATTTTCGTTTGTTCTGTTTCAGTTTTGGCATGTTGTGGGTGGTATGGTGAAACATATCTACTGTGTGTAGGCGTGTGTAATTCGTCAGCCAATCCAGCTTGCAGGAGAGCGTCGCGTCGTAGGAGTCAATAATTTGGTTGCGTACTCAAATTTGGAAACAACAATCAATCAAAATTCACATTCTCTGAAGTTACATTTTGGATTATTCTGATTTTTTTGGTACTTGTTGATGATTGCTTGTAGGTTTGTTGGACTTACGTGCGTATTTAGTAAATTCCTCTAACAACTCATCGCGATCTCTATTCTTAGGAATATTTCCGACAAATAGCCGGTGATTGTTAAATGATATCGTAACACCAATATTTTTGCCTTTCCGAATTTCATAATCATTCAGCTGGAATTGGATAAGTTCAACAACAAAGGGAAGAGATTTTCGGTTCAATGCATACATCTTTGGAAAATTTATTAATTTTTTTTGTTTGATATTTTTTTCTTGTTTTGAATTGGGTTTTGCTGAAGAAAGGTGATGCACAATTATGAAATACAAAACAAAATGAATGCTTATAAAGTAAACAAAAAAAAATAAAAACGAAAATGCAATTGGATGGGAAAACTAAGCATGTTTTGCTGAACTGAAGATAAATCTAATGAGCGGGGGCTGTGATTGTTGAGGTGACGAAATAAAAATAAAAATGTTCGGTGGATGGATGAGCTGTTTTGGCACTCGAGAGAAAGAAAAATAAACAAACAAAAGCGGTTTTTTGTTTGGATGGATGAGAGCGAACTTTAAGATTTTTACTCTTCATGAATCTTGTGTTGCACATTTTTTTCCTTTTTTTTGTTTTAATTTCAACTGCACTACTGGATTAATCACTGTTTTTTGTTTGTTGATAAAATCGTTTGAAAAAGTACTTTTTTGATAGATAATGACTGGAGATTATTTGGGATGGTTTTATACTTTGTGGCCTCACCGACGGGCGCATGGTTAACATGCGTGTGTGGTTGCGGTTAGAAACAGTACTAAACGGGCTATAATGTTCTCGTTCTAAAAGTTAGAACAAACACACACATACACACATGTACATGATAAATGTATCGACGCTAGGGGTTAAAATTATCGCCGAAAACGTCAATTTGCTAGAGATGTGTGACTAAACGGCAAGCGTGTGTGGGTGGGGTGACAAAGGAGGTTATATGATACAAAATGACTTTTTTTTGTTGTTTGTTCGAAATGAGATAACACGACTGAAAGGTTGTTTTTTTAGTTCGGTGTTTGGTGAATTGTGGGTGAGATTTATGAGGTGATTTGGGTCACGCAGATTAGCAAAACTGTGCGGAACAGAACTCCAATGGTATGAATCGAAACCGATGTTAGGAACAAATGAAAACAAAACTACTAATCGAACTAATAAATTTTGTGTAACAGAAAAAAATACTGCAGTCAGGCGTAAAACAGTTCGCGTTAAGAGCCGTATGCTGCTGGGGACAAAATGCGCTAGAACAGGAAGACTCCGAAACCTCATTTCACAGCAGCGCTCTCGGTGGTCAGTTCTGGAATGCTCTGACAGCGGTTTGTTTTGAAATTGTCCCTCTTTCAGTTCGCTAAATTTAGCAAGATAATCCACTTTGTCAGTTCTGCGGTTAGGTACAAACATCGCAATCTCATCGCGATGTGTTTCCTTTCAAATGGTTTCCTTGAAAAATGGAAGAATGGAATGGAAAACCTTTAGCTTCAATAGATGAATGGTATACGTTGTTGTGAAATTTACGGCCAACAGTTGTAATGGAAGATATTGAGAGTAATGAAGGCAAATAGAGCTATTTTAGATTTTGATATCGCCATGAAATATGAAATGCTTAAGAGCTCATCGTCTTACGTTCAAAATATGAAGAAATCAACTGGTTATATAGGTTGTTTAGTTAGTAAAAATTTCAAAACGAGAACGATCAGCAGGAAACCAGTGCAAAAACAAGAGCACACTAGTTTGAAGACACGTTGCTCTCGAAAATTGACTACGTGATTAAACTATCGTCAAAGGTGTCTCGCATTTCAGCAATCATGTTAAGACCAAGAAGTTGCCGAAGTTCGTTAAAATATATTTTGTTTGACCGGTCATGCGCAGTTATGGACTAAAGAACAAATACTTCATTACTCCAAACACGACGAATCAATGAGAGTGTCTACAAGAATGACTACTATCCGTCATCCAAAAGTAAAAATTTTCTGAATTGTTCTGGTCTGATTTGGCACTTTGCCATTGCGAGAAAGGTGTTCAGAAAAGGTGGACGAATAATATTATTAACATTGCGCCGAAAAAATCGGAACCTGAGGACACCGAATCAATTTCTGAATTGATTTTCGAACTAGCAGATGAAAAGTATTTGAGTGGAATTTCTACGAAAAATGTTGAACTGCACTCCAAGTGTCTACTTTCAGGCGAAACCATTGGAAAAAGTTTTGTTTTGTGTTTTTCAAGATGTCGAAAACACATGTTCTTATTCATTATCAGAAGATCCGATGAATCTCATAACCTGATTTGTAGGAATTTTTACTTCTTCATTCGGGTGAATGCTGAATTCAGGTAAATTTCGCAATTGGGTATTTGTTACATTCGTTTAAAGATGGATTCTGATATTCGGTATATTCGAATATTTCTTACATTCTGGTAAATGTGCTTCGGGTGAACTCGTGAATGGTATTCGGGTAAATGTTACACAACCAATTGTACACCATTACCAGCGAAACGACTTCATCACAGCGGCTGTCTTTTCTGTTTCTCTCAAAACTGTCATTCGAAAAACAACAAAGTAATGAATCGAGAATCAAATTGTGTAAGAATATATGATTCCAATTTATACTTATTTATTTCACCTTTTTGTTAAATTTTAGAAACCAATTCAATCGCATGGAAACAAAATATATGGTAGAATAGGATGCCGGTATGGAATTTCCAAAGCTAAGGAGTGTAGAAAAGTCGTCTTAAACATTTAACACGTTAATACATACAAACGGGTGACCTTTTATTTGTCGTGTGATCAGAGCACGTTTGTTTACATTTCAAAAATCGAAATATTTAGTCGCGGTCATAAAGTTGTTTTCGAAATGTCGCGGATTTATTTGGAAACTAAAAAGAAAATTCTGCTCAATTGGTGTACCAAAAAGGGTGTTACATACCAAAAAATAGCAAAAAAAAAATATTCAAAATTTGTCCAGAAAGTGTTCCAATCGTCGCAAAGTTCGTTAATGAGTGTTCTTTCGAGGATCTCAGTGGACGAAAACCCGGACCAAGTAATCCCGAATTGGACCGAAAAGTTGTAAATTATATTCAGAAGAACAGGTCTGCACCTATTCGTGATTTGGCCAAGAAGTTCCAAACCAGTGTTGGATGATTCAGCGGATTAAACGAAGACATGGTCTAAAGACCTATAAAAAGCAAAAAGTAGCCAAACAAACACCGGAGCAGCAAGATTCCGCTAAAACACGAGGTCGAAAGCTATATAAGCGTACTTTGAACAATCCTAACCAGTGCATTCTCATGGATGACGAAACATTCGTCAAAGAAGATTCCCGGACGCTGCCGGGACTTCAATTTTATACCAAATCGATTGGAGAGAGTATATCATTAGCGGATACAATTGTTGCGATGGAAAAGTTCGACCAAAAAGTGCTCGTTTGGCAAGCCATTTGCACGTGTGGCATGCGATCGTCAACTTTTTCCACAAAAGGGACCATAAAGGCTCAAATTTATGTAGAAGCATGCTTGAAGATGAGATGATGCTTCCAATTTATGGAAAGCATGAGGTTCTTTCTCTATTCTGGCCGGATTTGGCATCGGCACATTATGCCGAATCCACTCTACAATGGTTTTCGGGGAACAACATCATGTTCGTCGAAAAAGACCTCAAACTACCTAGCTATCCCCAGCTGCGGGCAATTATCAAGGCCAAGTTCAAGAAGGAAGGCACAGTGTCTAAAAATATGTCAGAGTTCGAGAAGAATTGGTCTGCAGCGTCCAGAAAGTGCACAAAGACTACTGTGCAGAATTTGATTAGTGGATTTAAATCTAAAGTTCGATTATTTTTTAGAAATCAACAATAAGGTTGATTTCTTCATTTCATTTCGTCATTTCTATGTAAACTTAATACTTATTAATAAAATTCACTTTTGTAAACACTTTCTGAACGTTTTTAGTTTTATTTTGATATTTGAAAGTTTAAGACTAGTTTTCGATAGACTCCTTATTTACGACCCCAGAATAGGAGAAAAACAATACAACAGTAGCAATAAGGTTTTTTATATGACATAACATATGATATGACAAAGCTGCAACTTTTCACATAATTTATCGCTATGTTGTGTTGTGTCTTGACAATTTCTCCTAGAAGTTTAAGAAAACACTTTTCATTTGCCGTTAAAAAAATAATCTAAATGATTCACTCGTTGAAATCAGCATAAAAATAGGAAATTGTGCAAAAAAGTAAGAATACAAATACAACCTCGATAACGTCCACAAATATTTTTTTTTATTTCGCTTAAAAGGCGACATTTGGAGTGTAGATTGATATGTTTTTTAAGACTTTGACGGCACGTTCTTGTTTATCCTTCCTGATCAATAAAAAACGATACTTTATAATCAATACAAATATGGATTTACACTTATAAAAAATTGTTGTGTCTATTGTGTCTAACTAAAGCAATTCTGTCGAAGGTTTGCCGGTCATACGTTCATGAAAAATTATCTTAAATATCTTTCATTTGCTGGTAACCGAAGAAACATGAATACTTTTTCCGTGGAATTGTCGTATATTTTTCCTCAATGTAATATTTGAAAGACTTTTTGTTTTGTTAGACTACTTGTAGAAAAACTTGGAGGTGATGAAGTGAACTACCCCACTAGATCAACACTCATGCTCAATGCAGGAGGAGCACGCAAATATATCGGGCATGACTGAAGCCGCAGTTTACCGCAGTCAGCCATTGGAATCATTGGAAGCCATTCAAAAGCAGGATGATGCCGAGAAACGCCGAAAGGCAATTTCACATGTCTAAAATTCTGCTTAGGTCCAGAAGATTGCCATCCATCGCCAAAATGCAGTTGAAACACGATCGTGACAACTTCGTGATAAGTGTTCTGTGTTCCGAACAACAATTGATTCGATAGAAACGAGCATTGACCGAAAAACGAACAGAGATGACAGTGTTCGACCTCATGAAGCTATGTCGTTCAAAAACTATTTGAAAAAAAAATATATAGGGCGGAAGTTATTCGTCCACATTTTAGCATAAGCCTTGTCCTTTCTGTTTCCTTTTTTCAATCGATGCAAAACGCTTTTGAACACAGTATTACAATATTGGCTTGCTTCAATACTAGCAAAAAAAGACGAGCAAGTCGTTTGGCAGGGTATCAATCAATCCGCTAGAAGTGTTAAAAAAATTAGTGAAAATTGATGAACAATACCTGGAATGACGTGTCCTTTGCATATTTCATCTATTTGATAACATAATAAACCATTTGGCAAAAAAACCGCTTAGGCACATTCATGATTTTGCTTTGGCGTCATAAACTTTAGGTTGTGTGAAAATGCTTGGGTTTGTGCCAAGCAATTGCGAGAAGAGTTTATTTTCTTCCTCAGTTCGAAGAAAACGGCGACCGAAGCGCATCGAGAGCTCCAAAAAGTTTACGGAGACGCTGCATGGGTAAGTTGTATGGGTAAAGCCGGGTTTTAGGTTAAACTCTCGATACAAGTTAGAGTTACATTCAAGCGTATGAAAAACTAGTGAAACTTTGGCCACATGTGGCAATCCGAAACAACAGAGAAGTTCAAAAGGTTCAACTGCACCGTGACCAATTCTTTACAACGCTGCTCTATAAAAAATATTGTGTAATTGCTAAGTGGAAGGTAGAGAAGTATGGCATGGTGATTTGATTGCTTCATAAATTGAGAGATAGCATCATGTTGCTCAAGCTGATAAGCGGAGTGTCCGAAGATATTTTCCGGGGTATCCAAAGGAAGGTTTGCGTTTCCATAGAATTCACATCGGAATAATTGTCGAACGTTTTTATCAGAGATTATAATGGATATAATCAACAACAGTTTTCTTTCGTCAAACTGAGAAGAAGCTGTAAAGTTGATTTCTCGGTTCTGAATTTTAACTGGAATGAGGATCTTTAGAACAGTTACGTGTGTTGAATGCGAATCAAGAATCATACGCTTAAAAAAAGATTTTCGAAAATACTACCAAGTTGTCAAAACTCTTCATTAACTGGAAGCTGTTTCATGCAATTAAATTAAACTTAATGTTAAAATGTTGAAATTGTCAGAAATTTGCTCAAAAAATTATCATTGAAATTGAAGCATGTGAGGACGCATTCGGAAATACCACGAGCAAAAATGTTTCATGAACAAAGTTAGTTTCCGGATCAAACGCAATCCTTCCGTTATCGGCCCGTTTACCGAGAGATACCAAACTGAATACGAGAGAACATTAACCCGGTCATTGCCATCATTTTGAGCACAAAAAATAAAAAAAACAAAGTGAAAATCTCACACGAAACCAGATGTACCTGGCAGCATCTGGAGCTCGTTGCAGAAGAAAAAGAGCAAACTAATCGTCCTTAAAATGCAATTGCACATCTGCAGCATCGCTCCCCGCTCGATTGGTTGCACAGTTGCACAGTTCGTTTACTTATTACTTTTTGGGGGCAGGAGCCAGATGTTGAACGGAGGACAAAATGAGCGCGCGAGTATGTTAAAATGTTGAATTGTAGCAGCAGCAGCAGCAGCAGCTTTTCATGCGTCTCGCGCAACAAAGAAAAATCTCTCAAGCGTATGGACAACCCACGCGGTGTTGATTTCAGGATGAGAAAAACAAATGCAATGGCGGTAGTAGAAAATAAAGATGAACATATTTGTTTGCGTGTGTGAGAAAGAGAGATCAACGTCGCGGCATTTAACAGAAACACATAAGAGCAGGATGCGTATGATTTAAAACAAAATTGCTATGTTCGTAAGCATGCACAGGATAACTCCTGTCGAGGTCGATCGATAATGAAGAGAAAGCTGATTGAAATCAAATCAGATCGAATTCAGCGCTAATGTGTGAGTGTGATAGTAGTAAGAGTGCGAGTATGGAAAATGACCCCTTGATTCGGGGGGCCAAAGTCTAACGCCGTAACGAACACGGTCTAACGAAAAATGATTGGCTGTGTGAACGCGTTCTGTGTTTGGGTTTGCGTTCAACCACTCCCTGCAAAAATCCGACGTTGGTGGTTTGAAGCCTTCGATTTGGTTGTTTGGTTCGTTGTTCTCAAGTTTTACTTATGCTTAACACTTAAACGCAGGAAACTTATTTAAAAAAGGGAACAAAACTTAACACTAATCATATTTAACCAAAAACAGAAAATCCGTAACAAACAGGGTTGCTGTTTGTTGGTTTGTTGGTTTGTTTTTTTTTTAGTTTTTAGTTCGTTCCTTTGCTTACTTCATATAGTGAGGGGGAAGAAAGAAATAATTTTGAATACATCTCGTGTTGCGATTTTACCTGTTAGTTTACCAAATTCGTCTAATATCTCCTCTTTGCCTTTTGATTTAGGTATGTTGCCTACAAAGAGGCGTAGATTCGGTACGCTTACGTTAATTTTCAAACATTTTCCGGGCTTTATTTCATAATTATCGAGCTGTCGGGGGAAAACGGTACAAACGGTGAATAGAGAGAGAAAAAAAAGAAGAAAAAAAAACAAATGTGTGAACGTAAAAAATCGAATCTACACTCTGATTATTGCTCGTTGGCCAATTGTGGGTGGCGAGGATTGAGGGGAAGGGGGGTTAGGTAGAGAGTTTGCTTGGTGCGGGGAGAGAAGGTAATTTTTGTTTCCATAGAAATTTAGAATTTTGGTTGATGATACATAAGAAAGGATAAAAGAAATATGAAATATAAACGGAAGAAAACAGAATAAAAAAAGATGTAAATGAAAAAAAAAACAATATACAATCAATTTCTACAACCAACAGAACTAAACGTAATAAATTGGATGAATAAAAGTAAAGAGAAATAAACTAAAATAATAAGATGTAGCCAAGAATATAAACAATTAATTAAGGAAAGCATGCTCGAGAATAAAATAAAACCAGACACAAGAGAAAACAAACTCTTCAAATTCTAACCTTATTTTATTTTTTGTTTGTTTGAAGAGTGAATTTCCAACAAGTGCTTTAGACTGTTTTCGTTGTTGCATTTCAACTGCGACCATGTTTCCCAATCGATTCGTACCCATCGGTGAAATTCCCAATTGTTGATTCGCTTCTTTTGCTACAGAAGAACTTTTAACACGCTGAAGTACGTTACTAATTTTGCTTGGCTGTTCAACTGGCAGTCCCCATGGCTTGATGTCGTACTCAACGTGTTTATTAAAATTTTGCTTTTGGTTCGGTAGATATCGCAAAGAGGAGACCTACATATAATTTTTTTTCTAAGGATTTTAGGCATATTTTCGGATTGTTTGTTTTTCAAAGGTTTACTAGGCGAACTTCCAAACAGGAACTGTCGTTGAGGATGATGACTTGTGGAATATGTGCAGCTTGCGGGGTTTCTTGTGTTTACTGCTTTAACTAATGGCTAGTTCGTCTACATGGAGGCTGTTAGTAACATCTCCTGTCAGAGCTGCTCCGAACACGTGTTCAAGTGGTTTTTTTCTGGCGATCTGACCGAAAAAATAGCTTCAATCGGTGGGAGTTGAAAGATTACGTTGGTAATGCAAATATTATGATGATAGAAGAAATACAGCGCGATCACCGGGGACCCATGAATCTTTTTTTGGAACCATTGGGATCATATTGAGGAATATACTTTACAAAGTCACTCTCATTGGCAAATTGTAAGTCAATAATGTACCTACTGCATTTCAAGTTGCACCTCATTCACGCTCAATGAAAGAAACATCTCTTCGCATATGTGTTGTATATCGTGGTATCCGAGACGTTTACATTGGAAACTCAGCGCCAGGAAGTGTATTCAGAGAGCGAGAACAGAGGGAGTCAGGGGGAAGTATATAGCTGTTCTCCGTTCGGCAAGACTACTTTGAAAGGCGAAATTAAATGGAGCATTCGAATTGCTATTGCTGAGATGCAGATTTCTAGGGATACACGGTATGCGGTATAGTGATCCGAATACCAGAGCACGTGGTATTCGTATGCCTACGTTTTGAAGCAGTGCGCCGGGAGATGTCTTTTCTCTCGTGATCGGAGTAAAACACTCTAAAAACAACTGCAACAGAAACAATTGCTCAGAAAAAGTGTAATGTCACATGTATGCTAGAAATATTGTGGCGCGGAAAAAACATCATGGGTTTAGATACCTCACATATAACTTATATTATCTATATTGTCAATTAATTTTTTCGTTTTCGTTTTTCGAAAGTTATTCTGGGGTCAATGTAATGAGGTCGAAGTCCCCATTTAACCAGAAAAAAGGAGCCAGGCTGCCCAAGTCGCCAAGATGGCGCGATTCGAGTCGGCGGTCCCTCGCTCGCAAAACTGTGTTCCATTGATTGCCCGGTTAGTTTGAAACACCGAAATATGATCCTTGCTAAAGTCCGAACGAGCTTTAGCGAGCGTCAGAGGGCATACGTTTGCCTGGTGCATTACGTTTGCCCGGTTAATTTTTGTTTTGAAATATGTGGTTCATTACAATTCCAAAATCTTGCACCAAGATCTGAAGAAATTTCCTGAATTATTGGTATTTTGGGGGAGCAAAATCAAAACTCGTATATTCGCGCACCGTATCACATATCGTCTTATATTCATGATGTTTTTCCGCGTCAGAATATTTCTAGCCTACTTGTGACCTTACACTTTTTCCGAGCAGTTGTTTTCTGAAGCAATTTATTCCGGGAATCCTTTTTTCTGTGTAGAAAACCTAGGGAGGAATTGTACCGAAGTGAAGGTTCATTAAACTGTGTTAGGAGTTGCTTTTTGGGCACTAGAGTAAGTCCCATCCGACGTCATGGGGTCTTACATGGACACAGGTCAGCTTTTAAGGCTTTTTTTCTTCCCACAAAAAAAAATCCGAAAAAGTTCGACCAACATTCCCATGTTTGGTAACTTATCCGAAACGTTTACGTTTCAGGTCGGATGAACTTCTACATTGCAATTGTTGTTACAGTTTTTCTGAAGTTTTTGGTAGGCGGACCATTCTGATTCTAAAAACGATATTAGATAAGACTACGATAAGTTTTTGGTCATCGAAAATGAGATAAAAAATCAAACATATATTTACATCTCGTTCTTCAATTTCCATTCCATCTCGGCAATACATTAGTCTGAGAGGATAGCCCACCTTCTCTTGGGTGCCGACTGGATAATAATAAATGGACTACGCTGAGTAGGGTGGGCATACTACGCATATTCATCTGGGCACGACCCTCTGTTCCCATAATGATTCATTACAATAATTTGTTGAATTAATCGTGGTTCCTCGATAGGTCCGTCCGATAGCAACTTGATCGTTAGGATAGGTAACGCGACCTGCTGAAACGTCAATGAAAATGGAAGCCTATCTGCAAATTGGAGCAGGAAATGTTGGAGTCATGTTGGAACAATGGCGCAATGGCTATCCTGCATTGTCGTACACTACAAGGAGTAAGTGGAAACTCTCCAAGAAGTGAGATGACAATGTTCGGGAGAACGAGAATGCCACGCAGTTCGCGTTGGTTTTTGTTACACGTAACAATATTCAGAAGCACATTTGAAGACATCCAATCGGTGAACGTGCACCTCAAATCAAATTTCGGTCGTTGTCCAGCACTTTTTTTGTCGATTATAGACGTCATTTTTAGGGGATCTAACTCGCGTTGACGGCATTGTGACTCGTGTTCCGATTTTGGGAACCGACAATGGCAATAATGGAATGGTGGAATGAACACACCTTCAAAATAAAAATTATGAATGAAAAATAACTTCTCCGTTTCAAATTAGTTTTCTTCGAAAATGAAAATCACTTTCTTGGCAAGTGGTGAGAAAATCTCATACGAAAATTGCATCTGTGAATTATTTTATATTATAAAGATAAGCTTTAGTAGGAATATTGGAATATTTTTCCTCTAGGCTTAGTGCCATCAAAAAAGAAAAAGCTCAAGTTGGGGTCTTCGTGCTTCAAGAGATGCGTTAGATCGTCAAGAGCAAAAAAATAAATAAAAATAGGATGATGGATAGGTTCTTCCCAAAACAAAACTATTCATCAACCGAGAGTAACCAAATCAAACACGTGGCCACTTCGCTGAATGACCCAATTCTCGCAAATGTTTGCTATTCCCGGAATCGTTTCGAATTAGTCTGCAATATAACATTTTGTTGCATCGAAGTGGCTGAAAAAACCCAACGACCTGCTGTCGAGGCATCTCATTAGCGAAAACTGCAGCCGGGACATACAAATATAGCGGCCGCTGTCGAAAAGAATGGTAGTAAAACACGAAACACGGATGGAAAGTAGTAATTTATTTCACCCGACCGGTAGCAGCTGCTACCATTTGTTTTTTTTTCTCAACGTTCATAACCTTTCTGCGGTGTGTTCCGTTTTCCTGTATTGCAATGTGGGGGCATCCTGCAACCGGAAGCCAGCTGCATCATGCGCTACGTGTCATTAATTCCTTCCCACCCCTCGCCATTGTCTTTCGCATGAGCGGAAGATGGGTGAAAGTGTAGTTTTTTTGTTGAACATCGAAGAAAGTATCAAAACGAAACACACGCGCGCAGGTAATGAAGTCGTTTATCAATACTTCCCGTAAAACTCTCCAAGATTATCTTCGGGTTGATCAATCTTCCCCTCTACCGTATGCGATGATATCGTGCGATCGCTTGCAACTGCAGATGATTATGGTTACCCCTCGAATGAAAAAAAAACCGTGAACACCGCCGCTGCACATATTTGCACAAGTCATAGAGGTCAGCAGCAGAGAGCAAGAGAGTAGGTAGCAAAGGAAAAGCGCGAAGAATCCTTTGGGGCGAAACGGAGTACCGTTAGTGTGTATTTGATAGATATCCATCGAACTGTGTCGATGTCCTAACAAAGCAAAGTCCCGTTTGTTTTTGTGTTTTTTTAGCTTCATTCGTTCGTTCGTTGTTTTCGAACCTCGAGGCCATCCTTCTGTTGGAGCAGCATATCCCGTGCTAACAACACAATAGTTGTTCGATCGAACAAGATCGCACTACTGTCCCTGCTCCTCTTCTGTCTACCCCGAGGAGTGGGTCCTGTATTTTTTAATAGGCCCTGGGCGTCGATTGTTTACGAAACGTAAGCTTCAAATCGAAGACAACACGTGCTCCGTTTTTCGTTTGTCAGAATTTTTTTTTTCGTAGTAACTGAGTGTCGACCGATAGAGGTGTGTCTGAAAAATGTCTGTTTGGGTGTTTTTTTTTCTTTCTTCACTAGTGTCCTGTTGAAGGTTATTCATTCCGATGAACGGTATGCGCGCGACGAATGACACAATGGTGGAGGTGACGGATGTTCAATGTAAATTGTGCGACGACTTGTGCTCTTGCATTAGCTACAAACTACTGACTGCGAACCCCGTTCATTGTGGGGAGCGCTAGGAGATGCGATTACGGGGAAACAGTTAGCACAAGTGAACTCCGTTCGGGATTGATTAAGCACGGAACGGAACCCGCTATTATTGCACACCACACATTTTTCCCCGGGATACGTTCTCAGAACTCGAATGGATCGTTTCGGGGTGCACAAAGTTCGCGAGAGTATGTGTTTCAACATTATTCAATGAAGATGTCGGAAGTTTATAATTATAGAGACATTGACATGCTTGAGAGATTGATTAAAGAATAGTTTGTGCTCAACATATGAAAAGTATATCAGTTTGAGGAAAACATGGCAGATATAAGATTCGGAGGAACTTAGAACAATAGATAGAAAGTGGAGGACAGCTATGTTCACCTTAGATAATTCGTATTATTTTTCTTGGTTTGCAACTTAATTTCTAAACTATACCAAAACCCATTTTGATAAAATCACGGATAAATATGTGTTGAGGAAGGCAATGGTGCATGCGATTTACCTTCGATTTCAAGAAACAACATAAACCTCTTAATGACTTATCTATAAAGCTGACACCAAGTGACTGATGGCACAACAGTTCATAGGCTAATCGTACCTTCTCATCGTGAAATTCGTTAACGTGAAGTCTTGTTCATTAAATTGAAATTTACTTTCAACGAATATCGCTACAAAATCACTCTTCCCATGTTAGCGACAAACTCAAAAAAACGCATTGTTAGCAGACATCATCTTCTCTACTGGATTTACAAGGCGGAAAAATCCGTCATCGGAGCTCCGTACAAAGTACATGTATGAATAGATAGGAAGCATAGTCGATGCTGAACTGATGAAAATTATACGGGGAATACTGTCCGGGTACGTCCAACGTGAATATAATAATAGGTATATTGCATCGCCTGTGTGATACACACACTAACCAATACAAAGAAGTTAATTTCAAAAAAAATCCTCGGTTTGTTCGATGTCGTGAGATTTTTTTTTTAAATATGCGTTATTACTTGTTTACAAACTAAGAAAAGATGACCACATTTGAAGCCGATCTGACGACAAATACGAAAGTGTAACCGATTTTCATAGCAGGTATGATTTTATGTGATCTTTCCTTGAAATTATAGTGATCCCTTTTTGTATACTTCCGCAAAATGACGAAGTGCAACGTCCCGCGATGCTGGATCAATGTCAGAACTGAAAGTGACGAAGGAAGCAGGAAGCATGTATTTCCACTGTAAGAGAAATAAGTCTTTGAGATAGGAATGGTAAGAGTTCTTCGGCGCCAATAGCTCTTTTTATCGACCAGATAATTGTAATGTTTATGGCTTGAAAATGATTAGATGAACTTTTATTTCATCAATTCGATGCATTGATGCACGTATTTAGGAAACATTTTTTTGTTACAATGTAAAAAAGAAAAATATGTTAAAATTTACATGCATTCAATCGGTGATCTCAAAATATTTTTTTTGCTTTAGTTTATTTGCCTACCATCGCATGAACAAAGTGGACAAAAAAAATACCTGTTATTCTGTTTACGTTGGGGTATTTCTACACTGGATGAGGTCTCAGAAGAAGGTAAGTACAACCGTGAAAAAACACGGAAGCAGGCCGATCATCTAGAGCAGCAAACAGACATACGTCGAAACACTGCTTTCATAAGTAATAACAACACGAGTGGGCTAAGCTAGGCCATGGCAGGAGTGTCATCGAATCACTTATTTGCTGGGTTCCACTCTTTCAAGTTCCCGCCGGACTGTTTGTCCGACCTTTAGGCAATGTGAATTGAGGGAGCGCAAGGATGCAAAGAAAGGAGGACGTTGTAACGAAAGTGTAATTCTTCTGGGAAATCTACTCAATGCACAAATTTTCAAATCAAATGAAGGAATTCGTGACAACTTTTTTAGTGGATTTTGTGTTGCCGAATATGCTTGTGACAATAGCACTTCCCAAAAAATAAAATGGGCACCGTAACGGGAAGGTAGGTTCGAGGGAGGTTCAAGAAGTTCTCAAGAAATCGAAAGATAGTCTCACAGAGCAAAGGTTTGCTTCTAGGTTCAGCGTTAATCGAATGAAAAATAATCTTTTTGTTTAGCAAAATGGCAAAATAGCATATTTTATATGGCAAAATAGTCATATTTTTTAAAATTATCACATATCTGCTAATGTGGTTGCGTCGGTTTATTACCGAATAAATAAATTTCAGCGATCCACAACACCGTTAACCTCGTTCAGGAAGTTCAACGGAAATGCTGTCCTTCAAAACAATTGACAAAATGATCATTATATTTCCGAGTAACTGACGATTCAAATAAGTTCTTGAAAAAAAAACATCTTAGTTTGAAATTATCTATAACACCCAGTTCAGAGCTCTCCCGGCTCCCGGTTGTTTTACGTGGAAGAAAGACGCAAAAGAAAGAAATATTTGATTCCACTAAAACACTAAATGCAACGCTCGCGCAGTATCAATGACGAACGTTATGGAACTGAAGTTCGTAGTACTAAAAAACCAAACAAAGCTATCCTGAGATTCACGTCAATATACAGAGTCGCATTCGTTGAACGACCGATACATTTGGAGTACCGCTAGGAATACTATGATGAATTCTGAAAGAATTCTAAACCAGAATCATATTGTTTACATATCTTTTTCCAAGAAATTATTGAACGAGCGGGTCTTCAGGATCAGTTCTCAACTCATCGCTGAACTCATTCGGACATAACAGCTATGCTATAAAAACATGAGAATATAAATGAGGGAAGTGAGATAGTTATGAACTAATATGATATACCTTAGACCACCACAATCATTCATGAGAAAAAAATATATACACATTCCGGTAGTGTCATGGTGTTATATCTGACAGAGAATCAGTTTATGAATATAAATTAGTCCTAGAGCAGTATTACTAGAGAGGCTAATAAAGGTTTCATAGATAAAATGATCCATAATCTAATAAAAAAAAACAACGCAGAATAACGGAGTGAAACAACATAAATAATTTCGGAAGGGTTTTGAGAACGGCTCCCGGACTTCGAAGCTTCACAACGATCAAGTATTAGAAGAACACTATTTTGAAGGAAATCCTATAAATTTTTCATCATCATTGTGTCTTTAAATGCACAACAAGATATGATTACCGGACATAATTGTGTTGCAACAACCTTCCATTGCTCTAAAAAATAATACACGTGAATTATCCAGGCTACCACATCGTGCCCTCCGATTGAAGAAAATTAGAAGAAAAGGTCGATAATACTTAAAATAACCTCACCCTCCGGGAGGTATCTCTTACATTACAAAACAAAACAAAAAAAGTCTAACAATAAAACTACCTTAACGGAAAACGATTGAAAATAAAATAAAAAATAAATACATCTGTTAGAAACTATAAACATAAACTCTCTGAGTTCTGAGTTGCTGGGTTTTAAGATATACTTCTACTCTACTACCGGTTAAAACCAATCGTTAATTTCTTCTCACCAGTTACAATATCTCGAATATACCACGAAACACCAATCACCTCTACTCGATTATTATTCTTTTTCTCCAGTTTTGTCCAAATCTTGTCTAAATTTTCGGAGGAAAACAATTGGGCAGAGAGCGACTACGGAAAGGTGAGCGATGAGGGCGGGGGGTTAGAGCAACCACACTATCATCTATCAACACACAGAGTGTGTTGTGCTTTACACGCTACACCCGACCCAACCATAGCAGACCCCTACTACTGTCTATGTAGAAAGTATGTTCCCGCCAAAAAGTGATAGAGAATGTTACATATTTTTTTTAGGAAGACAGAGAGTACGAGAGAAATGTACAAGGGTAATCTGAACGGTATGGATGTCGTCGGTTTCCTTGTGATTTTCACGAATAGTGCGGGGGTAATCCGAAAAAAAACAGTGGATGAAATTGTGGTGGTAGGATTTCTAGTGGGCGGGGAATTTTGGGAGGATAAATGATACGTGGAATAATTTCATTAACACCTAGATAGAGAATGGAGTATAGGTTGGTAGTAATATTTTGTACGTTTCAAGGTGGAACAGTGGATTGAAAGGATCAAACAGAAAAATGGGCGAAAGAGTTGATACAGTTGATAGAGAGAGAGGGAAGCAAGGGGAAAGAGAGTATTCAAAGAACATAAGAACATAACACATTCATAGGATAGCAACATCTAGCGTTCCAACAGCGACGGACTTACCTCTCGCACTGCATTCGAGGCGGAGTCCCGCGAGGTGAAGGTGACGAATGCGTAGCCCCGATTCGTACCCGTCATCGGATCCATCATCAGGCGGAGGTCCCAGATTTTGCCACATTTTTCAAACAGCGGTATCAGCTCATCCTCGTACATATCTTTTGGTATCTTACCGCAGAACACTTCACAACCATTGCCCGGGGTGTTGCCCTCCCAATTTGGAGGTGGGCCACCATACTTTCGTTGTCCTGTTGCCGGAAAAGGGGGAAACATAAGGGGGTGAATCTGCTGATAGATTTTGAGTCGAGCGTTATGAAGCGTACCTGTTGTCACATCGAGTGTGTATCCTGTGCGTTCCAGAATTGCCTTTATTTTATCCTCATCTGGACCCTTAGCTTGTACTGTAATTGCAGGTGTGGGAAGTCCTTGTTGGCTGGCTCTGCTTTTTTGACTGTAAAGAAAAACAACAAAGAAGCACAAAATTTCCCCATGTTAGATACCACTTGCTGTCAGTAAAATCAATGGTATCAGTCTCTTGTCTTACCGGTATGTCTTCATTACCCCGCACAGGTAGGCCGATTTGTTCGATACATGCTCCAAATTCGATTCTAGGAACTGGCTCAGCACATTCAAGGCACCGTCGACAGGGAACTCCTTCAGCGCGTCCAGCGCCCGCTCGTCCAGTTCTGTGTGAGCGAGTTTGCCGGTTTTGTAGATGTCGTCCAGCTTTCCGGCGACCTACAAGTGAACGAAGAAAAAAAATTGATTAATAAAGTCGCGTTTTCCGTTTTTGTTTTGCGACTGAATTCCACAATAATCGTACGATTTTTTATAGAATTTCCCTATCAGCCTATGATATAAAGAATTGGTGTTCCGACAAACCAATAAAAACGGGATAGACGAACATGGAAACTCTGGATCGACACAAAACAATACTAACAATACTTCACAATACCAATAACAATGCTTTGAACTTCTGCAAGCTGTTGCGGTCACATTAAACTCTCACGCACTGATGAGGTTTGCTTGTGGGTCCTCCTCTACTACTAGCACGACTGTTATGCATACTCTGCCACTCAATCGACAGTGGCCTCTTGTGTCTTTTGTTTAACACGTTCGTCGGCCATCGTGATTCGGCTGAGTTTCTTGCGGGGCCCAACTTGCGGATAAATTATTAAATGAATGTCGAACTTTGTTTACCGACAACTAGTACAGGATCTAGCAATATTTCTTTAAGTTAAATATTTTCGAAATATAGATTAATAAAAAGTATTGTATAAACATTATATTTCTATGGGTTTGATTTCATGATTATTCTATATATCTCGTTTTTATATTATATTTAGGTGTCCATTCCATCAAATTCCATTTAAAAATCTTATTCAATTTGAACGAGAAAAGGATTACCGATATCTGGTTGACGAGTTGATGAACGAGTTGATTCCCAATAAACAAGTCGATAGTGAGAGACCCCATTCTGGAAATTCATCAAAGTCTCCATGATCTTAATCATAAATGGAAAGGAAAGGCCATTGGGGGAAAGGCCATAAGAGCAACGGAAATAATCGCCATGAAAAAGGCGTAATGTCACAAAATTCTACCAGAAATATTCTCACGCGGAAAAAACATCATTAGAATAAATGCCACAGGTTTCCTTGCGAGAGGCCACCACATCCGACGGCGGATCAGCGGTCGACTCGGATCGCATCACCTCGGTGGCTTGGGGCCGTTTCTATTCCTTATTCTCGTTAGATGGGGATATCGACCCCTTTACATTGACCTCAGAATAAATTTAATTACGAAAAAAATGAATTTATACTAAAAATTTTGCTTTTTTCCGTGTGACATTTAAAACCATGATGTTTTCTGCACGTGAGAATATTTCTAGTAGGATTTTGTGACATTACGCTTTATTCTCTGCGATTATTTCTGTTGCTCTTTTTTGCTTTGCAATTTTTTCCGGTCTCGATTGGAGATGTGACTCAACGTCGAATGCAGTGCAAATCTTTTATGAGACAAGCACACATTGGGCCTCACGTGACGTTTCCCTCAAAAAAGTTACAATTTTTAACACTTTGACGGTTAATGTTTTCAACTTGATTTCAATGTGCTGGCGGGTATTTGCCAGAAACACATTATTATTCACCTCCTTGATCCGTAAAAACTTAAAATATATTAAAATATGCTATACTTAAAATAAATTCTGATTTTCACTCATTAAAAAATAACTATGCCTGCCTCATTAATTGTTTTCAATATGGCTTATTGCTTTACAAGCGAAAAAAACTTATCTTGCAGTCCTGGAAGGCGATCTTGAGCAAGATGTTCCAAGAAGAAGTGCATGTTGCATGTCGACGCGAGTCGAAATATGCAGTAAATTAAAGATTCTATGCGCGGTGACATATTCACTTATGAATAGGCAGACCAAATGGTTTAGGAATAAAAACGGGACACGTTAGCTAAAAAAAAATTATATTCTAATATTTTTGGAAAATGTTATTGAATGAATAAAATCAAACATTCTTAGATGGAACTGCTTTGTTCTCTATAACGAAGGAAGGAATATTTAGATGGTGAATCGACTTTGCGAAGAAGAATATGTTTTTTGGAAATTTTATCAAACAGTTTGTCTCATTCCAGAGCAAAGTTCAGTAATCTTCATGAATTCCTTACCCTCTAGAAGTTTGTTTTCTGATGTTATTTGTACCCAACTGTCTGCAACTGGCACGGATTCTTCGTTCCACCTTTCTGTCTCATTAATTATAATGCCTCCAATAATTGTCCACTCATCTTACGAAATGTTTCAATCTATCTGCCCATTCAGGAATAGACTTCAATACAATCTATTAATTCTGTTGTTTAACACATTGCGGACTGCTCACGAGATTTCTCGTGTTTCGCGTTCCGTCTGTTACGGATGGATTACGAAATAACCCGTGTTTTCTACACTTGAAGGTTGAATTCTTTGTTTGCCAAGAATCTAACAAGGCCTACCGATGGCTCGCCTTCGTCTCATCCACATCGAAGGAAACAATCTCATTCGTAGAATCCGAACAAATGAAGCGTTCAAGTTTGCCCCAAAACGTTCGGTCCTTAATGTGTTGATTGGCATTAAAAATGATCGAATAAAAAGGCTTTACTAAAATCACCTTGTAATTTTTCTCATTTTTTCTTGTCTAAAATAGCTTCCGGCATTCGGAATGACATATTCGGATCACGTTCTTAAAACCGCTCTGCAGATTCGTCCATGATATGGGCATCTGTCAAATAAAATAAGGAGAAGATTATTAAATTGTTTCCAAAACAACATGTTTGTCTTTCCCTTCGGTGGAGTTTCCGTCTTACCCGACTTGACTAGTATTCTTTTAACATCAATACTTCTGAAGTAAAAATGAGAAAATTTACCGCCGATTCGATGAAATGGAAGGAAAGTGATGCTAAAACACTCACGTGACGAAAAGTATCTTGTTAGCGATGAGAACATTGTTTTCTGCAGTTGAAAATTTTCATCAAACTAATTTTTGCAGATCATTTTAATTTTTTCATTCACAATTTTGACACACGGCCAGCTAGTCAATGTTAATTGATCCACTGTGTTGTAAATTTGTTCATCATTTAAATTTAAAATAAAAATGTATTTTATCCTGTCCTTCTTTCTCAACTTCCCCTATACGATTAAATTCGACTCTGTTCCTGTTAAAATACTAATGAGCCTAAGTAAATAAAAAAAATGGGATACAATACGGGTTCAACTGACATTTTTACAGGAACAGAAATTTCAGTATCATTGAACTGTCCGAACTCAATTACAATAAAAACTTCCCGCTAAAATTTCTTTCGGAATAAGGGGCTGTCCACATACCACGTTTAGAGGGGGTAGGGGTTGTCCACGGTGAGGAAAGAGGGGGTATCGATAATGTTCACATGAACACGATAAATGAACATTTAGTAAAAAATAGCTTCTGTGTTCAACAATGTACACTGGGGGAGACGAATTGCGGATTTGAAATAGAAATGCCAGCAAAGAATCAATTTTCTCCAAACAATAACCGGAACATGGTGGGGCGCCCATCCAGGAGACCTCATTGAGTTGTACAAAACACCGATATTATCAGTGTTATAATATGGCAGTTTTTGCTTCCGATCAGCTGCCAAGATTCATATTCTCAAGCTGGAGAGGATACACTATCGTTGCTTGCGTATAGCCATGGAGTGTTTGCATTCGACACATACGATGAGTCTCGAAGTCTTGGCAGGAGTAACCCCGCTTACTTTTCGGGTCACAGAATTATCCTACAGATTTCTCATCCGTTGCAAGATCATGAATCCGTTGGTGATTGATAACTTCGAAAATCTACTCCAACTGACTCCTCAGTCAAGTTTTATGTCTTTATACCATGAGTATCTTACCCACGACGGCACCCTTCACCAGGCATCTCCAATCAAGTTTGCTTCCCATACTTTTGCAATTCCTCTGTCATTTTTGATCTGTCCATGAGACAAAAAATCCATGGAATCCAAGATCATCTACGATCCAATGTTATTCCGTTGATATTTTCGGAAAAATATGGAAAAGTTAGATCTGATAAAATGTTCTTTACTGACGGTTCATTCATAATCGGGTTCACTGGCTTCGGCATCTTCAATGAAAATTCCAGTGTCTCTTTCAAACTCAAAGATCCTTGTTCCGTGTATGTCGCTGAACTGGGTGCGATATATTATGCATTAGGGATCATTGAAACAATGCCCATCGACCATTATTTTATTTTTTCAGACAGTCTCAGCTCAATAGAGGCAATCCGCTCAATGAAAGTTGATAAACGCTCATCTTATTTCCTAACAAGAATAAGACATCTATTGAGTGTTTTGGTCGAAAAATTATTCAAGATTACCTTAGTATGGGTTCCCTCTCATTACTCAATTTCGGGGAATGAGAAAGCGGACTCGCTAGCTAAGGTGGACGCATCAGAAGGCACACTTTTTAAAAGGCAAATTGCTTATAATGCATTTTTCCACATTCCTCGTCAGCACACACTCGTTAGTTGGCAGCGCATGTGGAGTGAAGATGAGTTCGGTCGTTGGTTACACACGATTATCCCTAAGGTCTCGACGAGTGCATGGTTCGAGGGGTTGAATGTAGGTCGTGATTTCATTCGCGTGATATCTCGGCTTATGTCCAATCACTACAACCTAAATGCGCATCTTTATCGCATTGGGCTCGCAGTAAACAATCTTTGTGATTGTGGCGATGGCTACCACGACATCGAGCATGTTGTCTGGCCGTGTATCCGGTTCCATGCTACCCGCTCTCAGCTTTCCAGAGCATTGAGGGCACTAGGCAGACAATCGGATATCCCCGTCCGGGATATCTTAGGTAGCCGTTTAATGATGTTTCCTCCGTTGTATCCCTGTATCAAATCCCTCCTATCCGATCGATAAATTTTTACTTAGTCGTGGCAATACATACACATATTCTTTACAGATATACAGGTCGAAGGTTGTGCAGATCACTGATCATTCAACAAGAGCCAAAGGTTGTACCGCTCATGACAACTCTACTCGAGTCAAGAGAGATGCACCACGATTGATATGAGGTACAGACTAGGGGGGCATCGCTGATCAATGGTCAGTTGCACCCCAATAGGAAGTATCCCGTGCCGGCCACACAAACAGAGTACTGCAGACTGCAACATCCCAATTATGAGAATCTTTGTAATACTAACCTCGAGCCAACCGCGAGTAATCGGTTACATATTACTAACATAGCTGTAAGACAAAAATTGTCAAAATATAGAACTCCCGGCCCCGTCAGGCTAACGCCACATGTGCCTTAATAAAATATATATTTTGGGGAAAAAAATGTACACTGCGTTTCACAACTATAGAACCACGCATTTTTCTGAGTTGAAATGGCCAGTCTTATAAATGAAGATAGTTATTGTATTCTACACTATATACTTCAATTCACCCGACTTCTTTTATATCTCTGGAAACTCAGCGGTTCAATATTTGTGAAAGTATAAAGTATACCAAATCAAAACCCTGTCAATTCTCACTCCCAACATTCTTCCAAAATTGGAAGTAAAAAGTGACGAACCAGCCAAAAGTGTTGAAAGTCACTATAATACAGATATATAAAAAAAAACCCTGTCAAGAAATTATGAAGAGCGATCGGACGAATAGTAGATGCAGCTTACAAGCAGTATGAGTTATTTTTTTTCTCTGCGTAGAATGAGATACTTGGCTTGGTCGTAACCTCCCCGAATGGGTAATTTGAACTGATTGAGAACTACAGATGACCTACGAATTAAAAACTTATCGTAATTCATCTTATCGTTTCGCGCCTGGACACAACAATTAAGTTCAAATGGCCAGTCTTATAAATGAAGATAGCTATTGTATTCTACGCTATATACTTCAATTCAACCGACTTCTTACATATCTCTGGAAACACAAAAAAAAGAGTGGTTTTATAGTTGTGAAACGCAGTGTATGAAAATATATGAAAATTTATTTTGCATTTCCAAGAAATTTATCCCTATTTGACAAGAATTTAGAAGTTGTACGGAAAGATAATTCTTGAATGAAATGCGGAGATGTATTATTGATGCTCAGTCGAAGAAAGATTTTGCAATAGGAAGCTAGTCTTAACCCCTTCGCGTACTATTTGATGTTCGAAAGAGTGGACCAAATGCAAACGCTTCGATAGGTCACGCATCGAGTAATGTCACATTTCTGCTGAGCGTCTTAGCGCCTTGTGATATGTAAGCGCACCACGAGAAAGGCTCGATGTTGTACGATTTGGCACAATCATTTCACATCGAGTGAAACTCTTGTTTTTTTCACCAAAAAAGTAAAATTGTCCATGTGGACAACAGGAGGAGGGGTACAGAAATGTTCACTCTTGTTCACGGAGGAGGAGGGGCGTCTAAAATCGTGCTTTTTATGTCCACGTGGGATGTGGATAGTCCCTAAGTTTGTAGGCTCCACAAATATCAACCTAGTTCATTCGTAAAAACGTGTTCGAGGGGAAACGATGGTACCTTACTCGAGCTTTTCCATTAGTATTTCAACAGTCTTTCACTCATTTTTAATCGAACTGACCCTATTTCTTTGGTAAAATTCTTGTTCGGACTCAAACGTAAATTAACAAAGGCCGAGTGCAGAAAACGTTTGTACCTTTCATTGGAAATATGTTGATAGATAGTAGAAAATGACTGTAAAAAGAGAAAAGTTGCAAAAGAAATTTTATCTACAAGTAGAATAAATTGGAAAATAAACTTGATTGAATCCGCGAGACGCGAGATTTCCAGGAAGAGATGTTGCGTTACATCAAGATTGTCATCCGCAACATGCTGACAACCGAATATCTCCGACATATGCATCAGGTACCAACAAAAATATATCAAACTCACCTTTTTGTCGAGTCCATATTCTAGCAGTTTGGTGTAGTCCTCTGTCCGTTCACCGTCACCGGCGCCTTCGCCCATTTTTTGATTTGCCATTTCTTCCACCAGTTCACCATTACCTTCTGCCATTTCTGTAAGAGAAAAGAGAGAGAAAAAACAAAAAAATTGCATCAATGAAAAGTCACCCATCATCCGACTGTTGTAACATTCACAAGCTGTCGCACCGTATTCCTTTTCCCGGATATTGGAGGAGGGTTGGGTTGGGTGGATCGACAAGTTCCACAGTCTAGACGGGTTTTGCTGGATTGAAAACGACAACATGAGATGGAGCGAGCGAGGAAGGGAGGGAGGTAAGCAGTAGGGAAAGAAAAAATGTGCGTCACGCACTCATTATTGTGCTAGGTCAGGATTCGCCGATCCCAAACAAACGCACCATAACGCAACACTACGCAACAAAACCCTCCACAGGCCGCGACATTTAGTGTTGCTACATTCAGCGAGAGTGCGTGAGCGCACGAAGAGAATGCCTCGTACTCTCTTTCTCCCGGTTTGTGTCTCTTGACGGTTGCTTTCTAATCGATGCTGGAGGGGTGGAGAAGATAGATAACAAATTGGCAATTGTTGTGTTGTGCATGATTAAATTTTGAACTGGAACGGATTATGTAAATCCATTCATCCATCAGCTGATGCCCCCTCTAACACGCATCATAAAAAAAGGCAAATCAAGCGCGCCCAAAACAGGGAACACATAATTGCTTCCGTGGAACCACTCAAAGAGAGGAGTGGACAATGACCGACGAAAATAGCCAAATCTCGTCCCCCTTTCTTTTTTTTTGGCTTCGGCGATGCGTGCGGCCGTATTTGGCTCAAGGTCGACTCCTCACCGCAGCGGATGCTGTCTACGCATTCGTTCGCATGGGAAGAAGAAAAGGAGCGGAATCGTACGCGTCTTTCATAGTTGCGAATTTTCAACAACTACATTTGCGTGTTAAGATTGTGTGTGAGATAAAAAAAGGTAACTAATGTTTTTTTTCGCTTCTTTTGAGGCCTTGGTTTTTAAAACAGGACAACACAGGCATGACGTGCGTTCTGCGATCTATGCAAAACGCAGGAATTAAAAGGGTAGCGAGGAAAAAAACGAGCGAATGTAAATACCGGTCTGCGAAAAAAGAGTTTCTGCAACGATTACAGGTAAAAACCGCTCCCAGGCGCGGACGGAGGGAGGAAAAAAACGCGAAACCTGCGTGTGACGCACTTTTTTGCACTTCATTGCCATCATTTCGCCGATGCTTTGGTTCGCGCTCAACACATAGCGCGACCGGTGGCGGTTGCGTTTGTGTTATAGTGGTGCGCGAGGTGGCCTCGAAATTCGCATTCGCATCACCCCGAAAGTGGGTCAAACTGCGTGTGTTGGTCGATGGAGATTAGGAAAAAAATGGCATAGCGCGACATAGCAAAATGTGCGTTTTTGCGAACGCATGTGGTTGTTGTTGTTGCGACGGTGCGTGTATTAATTCTATTTCATTCCACATCGTTTCTTTTTCGTTTTCGCGAATCGCTTCTTTGCATTTTTATATATTTTCGCACAGCTCGAAGGTTTGGCCTGCTGAAAGTGAAATCGCGACCCACAGTCCGCGAATCTACGGTGGTCTGAGTGGGTCGTATCAGCGGCGTACGGTGCTGCTGTCCGCTTCCGTGCTGTTTCGTGTGTCGGAAGAGCCAGTTCAAGTTCAAGTGTGTGTCATGTGCTGCATTCTCAGCAAAGGATTATTTGCTGGGTACGTATAGATTCGGGAACGCCGAAGATTGACCTAATTTATTACCGTTGCTCCAGAGTGACAGAGAAACAAACAAAAAAAAAAGTTCCACAACGGCCATCTCAAACCTATAGTAATCGAGTATCGTTAGTGATTTTGGGCGAAAACCTGACACCGCCTCTGGTGAGTTCTATATAGTGGTCGCCATTTTCGAACTTACTTGTTGAATAATTTGAATTTCTGAAGCGAATTTGAGGCAGTTCGGAATGTTATGTTAATCACTTCACCATTTACACGAATCTATCGCGGGACGCTAATGTCGAAGAAAAGTGGGTCCTGTTACAGGACCATTTAGTGATTCTGTGACGTGAAACAGCTTCAGCTACGCACCGTGACGTTGGTTACTCATTGAACACACATACAAACCGGCGCTCTCTGAGTTCTCTGTGTGTTTTATCAATTCGCGAAAAAAAACTCAAACCCATGAATATCTTTTGATCCTGAAATGCGAAAACGTGTGCGCGAAAACGACGAACGGACGGATAATCAAACCCACCTGGACTGCAGTGACCGAAGTGATTACGTGATAATCTGACGTATTAAATCGCGCGCAGTAAAACTAAAGTCCAAGATTAAATGGTAGGGTATGCCAGGTCAGGCTGTGAGACTGTGTTCGTTTCAATTCAACAGGCTCCCCCTCGTTGTTCGGGTGGGGAACTGCCGAAAAAAAGAATGCGAATTGCCTCTTCCATGCCCCAGATGTGTATAGGTGCGTGTGTAAGGAGGAAATTCGCACACCCATACCCTCGCAAGCACAGGTCGGAAACTCGCGATTTTTGCAAACACGGTTTTCTTCCAAATCTTACTTGCTGCTGTACTCTGTGGCCTGCTTCCATCACCCCTCATGCGGCTCCCAGTGCCTTCACGGCTCATCGCGGGGGAATTCGCAAAGTTTGGAAGGCTTGGTTGAACACTCGTGGACCATTGTACCGTTTCTTTTCGGGCCAATTAGTGCGAGAGATACCCATGTATACACACACAAACGCAGTCCAACAAACACATGCCCGAGTGAAATTGACATTAATCACCTCCCCCCGCCTCACACAGACGCAAAAAGCAACCAGAAATCGGTGAGGTCAATGCCCTAGAGTCTAATGACCTTCAGACACGCGTTTTTCCATACACAAATGCGTGCTTATCCTGAATTCCTGCTCGTATCAGCGACTAATTTCCACCGAAGTACTGTTCCACTGGATCCATTTCTGTCAACAAAGCGCAGAGCAACGCCTTTTCTTCCCCCCGGGATAGAACTACTCACCAGCTTCCGTCAACGTTTTCGCATCTAAGTTCCTCCTCACGCACCAATATTGATCAATTTGTGACCGCTGGATAAAAAGTAAGAACGAATCTGACCGCTCCGTGTAGCGCTTTCGGGGGAACCGTATCACACTCGCGTTTTACTCTACTGCTGCTGCTGACTTCCACTAGCGACACCAGCGCGTTGGATGTTGAACTCCATCGTCGTCCGTCCCAAAACTCTTTAGTTTGCGTGTAGTATATAGCCTCTCGATGACGTTTGAGCGTTTGATGATGTACAAACGGCGGAACGTTCACTCTCCATGGGAGACAACAAGGAAACACTGGCTGACTAGTAAAAGCTTACTCAGGCCCTCTTGTGCTGCGGCGCACACCTACCACCACTACTGCCTACGGACTGAGTTTGTGTTCTTTTTTTCCTTCTGTTAAACTGGGAAAGACGACCGCCGTTAGAGATGGTCAGCGGTGGAGCGGGAGGTACGGAGAGGTGCACAGAATACAAAGTTTCGCGATTCGCGAAATTAATTATGTTTGATACACTTCAGGTTTTCGCGCACATGTAACCACCACGCGCCGTGAGGCGGCGTTATTGACCTGAGAAGAGGAGAAGGAAAAACACACGCACACACAGCTCAGCGTTGGGATCAATTTCTTTGTTTTCCTTCCCGGCTGGAGTGGAGCTGCTGCTGCTGCTACTGCTGGATGACGGCGGCAGGACCTCTGAACCTTGTGTTGCACCTTTCGGTGATTGAGTGGTAAACAGGTGCACACAATCTGTTTCATTCCTCTCGCTGTCTCCAATAGCATCCACACAGCGGTGCTTCTCTATCGGGGAGCAATTGTTTCAAAATAAAAATGGATCGTTCAGATTACGATACGTAGCAGCTCTCAGTTAAATTACTATCAGCGAGGCATGCGAGATGGAAAATTGGTTTCTGTGGGTGCTGTGCAATAACAGTTAGAGCGAGATTGAAAAACTATCGAAGATCGAATGTTTTCAACAAATTCAAAATGTTTCAAAAACTCGAATTCGGTCTTTCACTGGGTCCATAAAGACAATAACGCTTAGAATAATAACGAAAATCAAACTATGAGCTATGGTACTAAAACTGCATTCACAAGTCCCAAAAGAGCTGTGCGAGTCCGAATCGAATTCGGCATTCAATTGGGCGATAAATTCAGCAATGGCAGCTTTAGAATAATTTTGGATGAATTCAACCCCCCATTCGTTTGCCCAAAACGGACAGCCTTATTCTTATTTATGGCCGTATCTGACCTCAGTTCGAGCGACTTGCTTCGAACATTGTCGAAAAAGATATTCTCGTTTTCGTTCAAATTCGTCCGAAGGAGACTCTATTGCAAACTTAAAAGTTGATGGGTCTAAGCCTGGGGGCACGAACGGGATCATGATACAGGACTGTGATTGTGTGTAGTAATTGTATTTGAATCAAGTTTTTTCATTGTTCAAAATCTGTATTTTTTCTCTTTTGGTTTTCTTTTTATCTTTTTGATGGAAGCCCTGAAAAAACCGTTTCCGAGTTAGATACGATAACGTGGTAGAATCCGGAACCACATTCTGTTCAAAAATGTACACAAAAACATTAAACAAACACATTAAAGTCATTACTACCCTTTTCTTATGTTCATTCAATTATGCAAAAGAAGACAAGGAGTCATCATTTGTCATTTTTAAACACAAGTCTAAATTGTTATGATCTACATAAACATAAGCCTAAGTCAAATAAATCTATTACTGCAAAAATATATCTATATTAGGGTGGCAATGGATGTATGGGAAAAATTTGATCATCGAATTTCAAAAACCGACCATGTACATTTTGTTTATTGGCCTAAAAAAATTATCTGTGGAAAGTTTCAGCTCAATCGGACATGATTTAGGAGTGCCTCAAAGCGCCCAAATTTTTGATTTTTTCATTCTGAAAAAACTTCCAAGGAAATTGGGAAAATTGAATTTTTTTTTCGATGCTAAATGACTTAAAAATGCATGAAACGTCAAGATTTTTTTCGAGGTGTCATCTCGAAAAAAATTTTTTGGCCGAAAATCGACCTTTTGGGACTTATAAAAAATATCGAATTTAAAGAGCCGACCATGTAAATTTCGTTTATTGGCCCAAAAAAAAAATGATCTGTGCAACCCCAATGAGGTACATATAGAGGTGGAGCAGTAGGCGAAATATATCTGTATTGGCAAACAAAATATCGTGTCGTAATTATTTGCATTCAATATGAAAATTATATGGAAGATACAAATCAATGTTGAAAATATTCACGGTTGCATGATAATTTGAGCCAAAATTCTCATGGAATTATTCAACTGTTGGTTTTTTAACAGATGACAATTGTATCGTGGCACATTTCTATAATTTATATGGTAAAAAGGTCCAGAGAGCTGTCGTATGCTTAGTTCTCGAAAGCAGTAACATTTTTGGTGAAATTTTGAATAATTGGTGATTATTCTCTCACATCATACACACCGACACTGAGAGCCTTCGAAACATCAACTTCATAACGGTAAAATAATGAAACTTCGTTTGTTTCCATGAACGTGGAGGAGTGAAAATGGCACATGGAAACATCACTTCTATCCGTTTTTTTCGACGTGATTTCACAAATGTTCACTGCACGCTATCACATTAGCCTTATATTCAGCGGAAACACTAAAAAAATCAACGTTTTTAATTGATAAATTACTTCCTGAAAATAGCATTTTCACATGGGTGCGGTGGACAATCAAAGATAAACACAACGACTGACGTCACTATTTGAGAAATAATTATGGCAGCGCATGCTATGTCGCTCGAAACTCTACTATCTTCATTACCTTTTTTCCAGTACATTGGTGCAACCCAATCAGCTCAATCGGACATGATTTAGGGGTGCCCCAAAGCACCTAAAGTTTTGGTTTTTTGGCCACTCAGGCTATGTCCCAAAAAGTCAATTTTCAACCAAAAAAATGTTTCGAAAAATTTCGATTTTCCAAATTTTCTCCCCCCTTGGAAGATTTTCGAGGATGTAAAATCAAAACTTTGAGCGCTTTGAGGCACCCCTAAATCATGTCCGATTGAGCTGAAACTTTGCACAGATCATTTTTTTGGGCCAATAAACAAAATTTACATTGTCGGTTTTTGAAATTTGAAATGACCATTTTGGCTGCCACCCTAATCTGTATATATAAACAAATGATTTGGTGTCTGTTCCTCACGAGAGCGGAGCAACGGATTTGAACAGTCAGTATCAGGTTTGATGCGTCTCAGTGTGCGTCAGGTTTATATACCAAAAAAGAAATTGTATACCACGAATATAGATCACGTACAGAAAAATAATGTTTGTGGAACATGAGTGTCCGAAATTATTTGATTAAAAATATCAATTGTGGGTGGGACGAAGTTCACCGGGTCAGCTAGTTATAGATAAAAATAGCAAAAATTTGACAACAGTATATTCGTTTGATACATTATTACACCAGCAGCTCACACATATATACACGATACATTTCATGAAAGTGGCAAAAAGTTATGAGGTAAAAAGAGTTTTGTGATGTTTTGATCTGTTTTTTTCAGTTTTGGAGATGACGATTTACTTACCTAAAATAGCTAGAAAGTTCGAAACTACACTGTTAAGGAATCCTTCATTCTATTCATTATTCTACATTCCATAGCGTATTCGTTTTTTATGAAAAGGTTCAAGAGATTTTTTCAAAAATTCGATTAGTTCAAAAAAATTTTGTGGGGCAAAGGTGCGCAGTGGTTGTGGGGTAAAAGTTCGCACTAGCGTTTTGCTCTGAAAAAAATTTATATAATGTTTTCAACAAAATTTTAACGGAACTCACGAGAAGAAAACTAATTTGAAGAAATGCACTCCAGAAATGCTCGAAATGGCCCGACTGAGGTCTATATAAATAAAAATGATATGGTGTCCGTTCCTCACGATTTACCTCAAGAACATAGCAACTTATTTAAACAGTCAGTATCAGGATTGATGCGTCTTAGGCTACATCCGGTTTAAATGTCAAAAAAGAAATTATATACCGTGAGTATAGATTACGTACATAAACATAATTTCTGTGGGAACTTGAGTGTTCGAAATGATTTATATCAATATAATATTAATTGTGGGTGGGACGAAGTTCGCCGGGTCAGCTAGTTTGTTAATAAAAACGAATTCTATTCTGTTTCACATGTTGGACATTTTC
Source organism: Toxorhynchites rutilus septentrionalis (assembly GCF_029784135.1). NCBI lineage: Eukaryota > Metazoa > Arthropoda > Insecta > Diptera > Culicidae > Toxorhynchites > Toxorhynchites rutilus. The sequence continues at coordinate 27,195,098 of NC_073744.1, forward strand.
AGTCTTCTCTCTCCCAAAAACTTCCACGTGGTATGTTCGACCATAACACCAACTCTTCTCCACCATAGAAATCCATAGAACACCCCCTCCTGCCTACTGAACGGTGCCTACACTCTCTAGTAATGATGTTTCTGCCGCTTCTGATGATAAAGCATTTAGTTTTGGTATAATTTATTTCAGAAGTTCAATTCAATAATCTATTCAATTCACTTTTGACCCGCACTACTTGCCCCCACTAGGGGGCAAAGGTGCGCATTCGTCTTTTTGTATTGAAATAGGTATTTGTCCAATTACAAACACAACTCGAGAAATGCTTGTACTACGTTTCGAAGGTAATATATAGTTACAATTTGGTAAGCAAACGGAATCTTATTTGCTTTTATTTCAGGAGTTATTAGACGACAACAGTTAGGTGCGCACCTTTGCCCCGCATTACTCTATTGAAGTGGAATCCAATTGGAATTCGCATTGACGACATCGAGCTTCATGCTCCGTTATTGTGAAGCTAAAATAATAATTAATTTTCAAGCAGATTTTTCAGGAATAAGCACATTTCCAAAGTGATAATATGTACATATCGAATTTATCTATGTAATATACTGTACATATCTTCTGCAACCGGGGAGAAAATTTAAAAAAAAGTTTTAGAGAAAATACTAGTTTTAGCGTTGCTGAGCATTGTGCGAATGAAGCGAATGAACAGCTACAAAACCTTTTTACTATCACGTATCTGAATCAAGACATTTCTTGGCAAATGGGCCAAATGGAGAGTCGGATAAGATTTGGTGTACTGTGCAATTTGTTGTCAATAATTATGGAGAATTTGATTCTCTATTGTAGGATATGGAACATCTGGAAAACTGTAGATGACCAGAGAAATGCTGAGAATATAGTAGTCTTGTAGTTTCTGAAATGGTCGATTGCGTTAAAATGGTCCTATAGAAATAGAAACAAGCATGAGAGTCTACTTCTACGAAAGCTTCGAGTAGTTCAGTTCACATCAAGAGCTATAACCGGTGGTCATGCTTGCGCTGTGGTCTACGTTTGTACGTCAACAAAGGCTTCACATTCATATGGAAGAACAGCAGATTGTATATTTGTATACACCCATTCCATGCCAAATCGATACAGTGGCTTCAGATTTCTGTTAAAATTGGTACTTCTGTTCCTTATCGCAAAATATTAGACCCGTATTTTTTTTTTTTCATTAGGGTGCCTATTTCCATTTTAGGGTGGTCCGAAAAATCATTTTTATCCACACTTTTCGAAAAATGACTTTTTTCAAAAAATAATAACTTTTGAACTACCGTTCTGAATCATATTTCGGACAACATCATATTTCGGACACTTTGTTCTAATATCTTGAAATGCTTAATGCACTGATGATATAACTATAAAATTAATATCATAATTGCTTCTTTAGAGTAATCCCTTGGTTACACTATCATTTCATATGAGAACTACATTTGAATTATAACATAATCGGCAAAAATCTGCAACACTACTCATTATCGTTTGTGTTTGACGTTTGCTTAGCGTGAGCAGGTAGAATTTACCCGTTCATAAATATTTAAATTTCTCCCGTGTTTCATCAGTTCTCATCATCGTTAACAATTTACTGTGATTGCTTGGTAAGTGTTTCGCAGTTGATTATAAAATATAATCAAGTGTAATGTAATATTCGTCCAAAAAATACAAAATAAAGTGTCCGAAATTTGAATTCAATCTGTCCGAAATTTGATTTAGTGTCCGATGTTTGATTCTTATTCGCATCATTTGAAAAGCATTTTATTCGTTGATTTTTTTATATTTTCAATCAAATAGGTACCAAAGTAGAAAGCTTAAAAGCATATTGAACTAATTTATCGAATATTTATATCAACCAAATAATACCTGTGCATAAAGCTTAGATCTTTTTTTTTTTTTATCTGTATTATAGTGACTTTCAACACATTTGGTTGGTTCGTCACTTAGCTTCCATTTTTGGAAGAATGTCGGGAGTGAGAATTGAACTCGTGACCTTTAGCGTGAGAGGCATGGATGTTACCACTACGCCAGATCGCCTCCAGCTTAGATCTGTTTTCTGCATCATATGCCTTAAGCGTCCGAAATATGATTCAGAACGGTACTAGACCGATTCAGAGAATCGTCATATCAAATTAAATTTAATCGTCAGATTTAAACCAATAGCTTAACTCAGTCGAACACCAGAATCGGTTCAGTAGTTCAAAAGTTATGATTTTTTTTGAAAAGTTTGTTGATCATTCAAAATAATTTCGATTCGTTATTTCTTCTAAATAACATTAATTTTTATATATTTTTTGTATTTTACATATATACAGTGCACTGTTCTGTTCAAATGATAATCAAATGAAAGTCTAACGGAATGTTTCCGCGTTCATATCTCGTGAATAGCGAAAATTTATGTTTTGTTTTCATTTGGAGAAAGTGCAGCAGAAAGCCATCGAAGGCAGTGGGGACAGTTCAAGGGAGGTAGCTTCGACACAAACGACCAAGAGTGCGAAGAAAGCGTTGCAAAAAGGTGGAAGACAATGAATTGGAGGCGATATTGGACCAAAGATTCGTTTCAGTCTCAAGAGGAACTTGCCAAGTGTTTGAGAGTGACTCAACAAACCATATCACTGCATCTGAAAGCAATGGGCTGTTACTTTCAAGATAAAATATAGTATAACTTTGTTGAACTACCGTATTTGTAACTCCAGATTGGTCAAGTTGCATCCATAAACGATACGACGGTATGGAATTGGCATCTGTTCCCGGAGCTTGATAGTTGATGAGGGTTATTCCAGTTTTTCGTTCCTGTTGACACCGTACATGTTGTGCAGAGGGCAGAGCGAACTAAAACAAAAATCACTAACAGTCCATCTAATGAATGCAAGACTGTAGAAAGCTTCCAAATTAGCCAGGTAAACGACGGAGTGGAGACAGTAATCCAACAGCACACTCAATCAATGCCTGGAATACACCCGATTCTATAGAGTTCGAGGGCTTTAGAGCGTTGGAAGAGGCGGAAGAATGCGGAACAATGAGCAGCTCCGATGTGGAACGCTTCTTGGAATCATAGGGAGGTAGATCCTCATTTGATTAAACCTATTGAAAATTATATTGAGATAAAACGCAACATGTCCATCATGGAACATACATACTTGAACATACCAGAATTTTTACGAATGATTCGTTATACTTTCAACCATTTCGAGAAAAATTGCAGTTCGACCACACAGAACTCGTGGAATTCGAATTAGAGCCTAGTTTTTTTTGAATAGTTACACAATTATTTGATCAACACGAAAAATAGATCTGCCGAAAGGGAGAATTGATCGGATTTTTCCTAACTTTGTATATTTATGTTTTCTCGAAAAAAAAAACAGAAGAATAGATGTTCACGACATGACCAAATTGTTACACAAACGTAAGGAATCGAACAAACGATCCGTGTGTACAAGCGAATTATCTAGGGGTCAAGAAGAGTAGAGTGGTATGCAGTGGGTTTTGTAAACAATGCAACTATGCATCGAATTCATAACGCGAAATCTTGGTGAAATAGGTGACAAAATGAGAATATTATAACGATTTAATAGAGCAGCGTGATTTGCAGCTCGACCGAAATTTCATTCAAAAGGCGCAATAGATTCGTTATTACATACGTACAATTCTATCATAACAGGTTTCAAATGCACCAAAAATGCTAAAGCAAATGTAATAATCGAAATAGCGCTTCCTTTATTTCTTGCCATGGTTGAATTTCTATCTTCAGTGATTTGGAGTGATATAATAATTTGCGGATTGGTAGATATGAGCAAACCAGTTCTCAGTTCGCTATCATCAACGATGATTTCCATCATATAATTCAACGGAAAAAGCGTTGCCCGAGAATACTGGGTTTTCTTCAAAATTCTTTTTTTAAATCAAACCAAAATCTATGATATCATTATGCAATTTGATTAACAGCCCAAAGTACACGCATAGGATAGAACCAGTAGAGAAAATATCCGCACAATTAGAAGCGAAAAGATAGAAACGAAAACACGATTTCACGCAAGATGGAATGACTAACAAATTACCTTCAATTAGAAGTAAAAACTTAACTTTATAAATACCTTTTACCAATTTCTTTCCCTTAGCGATGGTGAATCTTTACTCCATTCCGCTCTCCCGGAAGGGAAAACCACAGCTAAAGTCCTAGTTTCAGCTCCAAGCGAATTTTTTTTTCTGTTTCGACAAATGTCACTAGTCTCGATAAACGGAGCCAGGGAGCGTCCGAGTTCCACCGGAAACTTTGGAATTTCTACTTCCTTTTTGGAGTTTTCACTTCACACGTTTGACAATTGACCCAAATGAGGCCGAGATTCGGCGAGCAAATGCACGGTGAACTACGATCGAAAGGTTTCGAGTGTCGGATCGTGTGAAAGAATGAACATTGGATAGTTTTGCACACTCAGAATGAACACAAGCCATGCGGATTTCTCCCTGGTCGGGACAGAAAATATTCTTCCATTCACAGACGAAGGCCCGTTTTCGCGTATCGATTTGAATATGTTCATAATGTGCCCTGCTTGGATTCATTGTGTCGGTTAGTTGTTACGGAGAAAACTCGTAGTGCCTTCGGACGTCCTTCAAAGGCTTAGGATTAGGAAATTGCAAACTTGATTAGTTCTGTCTCAACCCGGTAAACAATGTATGAGTCTTTCAGGTTACATTTTCTCTGTTACGGCCCAACTTCTGCCAACACAGAGGGAAAACAAACCGGTCGGCGGTCACTCATTTCCAGTCCGAGCCCCACACAATACATTCGCGTAAGATGATTCCGCACACCAACACATCGACGAGCCAGCCGGATCCACCAGCATGGTCGCACCAGTATTGGTGCGAGCCCCAAAATCAAAACCAACCTGCAGATATGCAGGATTTCTCCGGCCACCCATTCCCACCCACCCACACAACGTCGCGTTTGTCTAGACGTCGCAAACTACACTGCTGCACTGCAGCACAACCCAAATGGTTGGTTTCCATGGGAAACCGGCGAAAAACAGCAGACAAAATCGATATTCCAAGCTACCGGTTTCCTCCGGACCTATGACGTCCCCTCCTTTCTTTGGGGTATGGGAACCATAATCTCTGTCGCCACCAGTACCACCACTAGGAGCACAGGGATGCGATAATTTGCTGCACCACCCGCTCGCCCTGTTGATTAATTGAGTCTGCCATATTCCACACCTTTGGCCCTTCCCTTTGCCTAGAAAAGGGCCTTCACCCAGGATGTTTACCACATTCATACGGATATGTGCGGGTGGGTTTGGGTTAGTTGAACGAACATTTGGTTCCGTCGTCGTCGTAGTCGTCGCCGCCATCGCCATCAATG